>NC_132889.1:1320411-1620411 GCF_030463535.1 Salminus brasiliensis | reverse complement strand
GAAACAGCATGAGAGAGAGAGAGCCCTCTGTTTGTTTTCATATCAGTGGTAAATGTGAGAACTTGTGGTCACCAGACGAAAACACCACTGACCCAACGGTAAACAAACCGCAGTCTCGAGTTAGCGAGCACCATCAGAGCGCTCCCGAAAACACACACACACACACACACCGCATTTCTCTGTAGGCTGGGGCTGGGGCTGGGGATATGAGCATAATATCATATTGCAGTGCTGTAAGATCAGTTCATCGTCACGGCGATACACTTCTTACTATATCAGTCACACAGTGCTGAATCCAGGGCGTGATGCATTACTATGATCATATACTGTATACATGACTGTGTTCCTGACAGTAAGGGTTTAGTCCTTGTTCACCTCCCATGAAGATCAGACTAGTCTGATCTCTTTCTGATGCTTGATGCTGCACTTTGACACCAGCTGTGAAACGAGAGCTAGCTGCTACTTATGATGACATTGTAAACTTTGTAGGACTGCTGTTGGGCTGAACTTGCTAGGACGGTCTGATCTGGTCATGTTGGTCAGCTGTTCCACCTGTAGGTGGGACAGTGTCTGATTTCTAACTGTTGTGAGATCTGTTTAACCCCCTTCCCAGACTCCTCTGCATCTACACCCTTCTTTCTGAAGGCCTCAGAGAGCTCTCTGGATCTGGTCATGATGATGACCCATACCCACTCATACCTGCCTATTTCCATCAGTACCTCTACCTGTACTATGAGTATACCCACTCATACCCACCTATTCTCATCTGTATCTACCTATTCCCAGCCATACCCACCCATGCCAACTCATACCCACCCATACCAACTCAAACCCCCTTTTCCTACCCGCACTCACTCATACCCACCCATTTCCCATCCATACTCACCTATTCCCAGCTGTACCCACCCACTCCAACTCAAACCTTCTATTTCCCATCCAAACCCACTTATACCCACCTATTCCCCATCAGTACCTTTACCTGTACTATGGGTATACCCACTCATATCCACCTATTTTCCATCCTCACCCACCCATACCCACTGATTCCCAGTTGTACCCACCCATGTCAACTTATACCCACCTATACCAACTCATACCCCCAATTTCCCATCCAAACCCACTCATACCCACCTATTCCTCATCAGTACCTTTACCTGTACTATGGGTATACCCACCTACACCCATCCATACCCAGCTATTGTTTTTAGGAAATACTGTGTATGTATTGGAATAGTCCTCATGAGGTTTTTGGGGTTTTTAATTTTTTCGCCTGTAGGGGGCGCTAACAGGATTAGACAGTTGGAAATTGAGAATTTACTGCAGTTCTTTCTGTTGCTGCTGGATCTAAAGCAACGCTGCTGATAAAGTATTGAGGTGTTGCCTAGTTTTGTGTTGACTATTGACAGTTAGTCAGAAGTAGTAGAGAAACCCTCCAGGACTCCTGTTTTCAGGTGAAGTCTCAGGAGTCTGATGCTCTTCACCAAATCTCTCGAAGACAAATGATGGACTTTTGTTGATCGTTTTAATGAATCCTGCACAAAAAGTCAGCGACCCAAATCCGATCACAACCTGCTTTTATTAAGGCTGAGTTTCCCAACATTAGCATCTCCGCTTCCTCTCGTAATGTTCCTCTGTTGTTCACACGTTTCCCTGTTTGTCAATCCCTGCTTCTCACAATTCACACCTGCACACCTGAACATCCTCCCCCCCAAGCGTAAAGGTTAGTAATGGCCATTCCCAGGAGGCCTTGTCCTTCTGTTGGAGCAGTGTGGGAGTCGGCCACAAGTCCTGAGAGAGCTTGAGATGGCGAGAGTGATAGAGGGAGCGAAACAGAGAGAGACAGTGAGAAACAGGGGGCAATGGGAAGTGTTTCCGACCTCCATCTGGGCCTATAGTGAAGCAGACACAGGCCTCAACCCCTGCCCCAACCCCAGAGGAGCTGCCGCCATGGCAACCGCTCCCTCGGCCTCGCAGCTCCGCGAATGCATACCATATGAAAAGCGATTAATACATCCATTTAAAAAAAGGAGGAGATGGGAGGTAGCGTGGCCCGTAATAGGGAGCAGATGGCCGGATCGACGGGGGATCTGGACCGCTCCCCTCGTAGAGGTCACAGCATGGGTGACCCGCGCAGAGTCCACTGCCATCCCGCTAAACAGCATGCTCGCCAACCGAGAAAGTTTCATTGTTTGGGAAAGATTTCAACCTTTTTCCAAATACAGGAAAACGAGAAAGCGTGTGTGTGTGTGTGTGTGTGTGTGTGTGTGTGTGTGTGTTGACTGTCTTTATAGTCATAATCCATCCAACATCTTAGAATTGAACAGAGCTGTTCTTGTCATATGCTAATGAGCTCATTTCTGACTGGCTGGCCCCTTATTGTGCCTCATTGTGGCTGAAACAATATTTAATAAATAATATTTAATATTGGCGTCCCAATACTTTTGTCCACATGGTACAGGTATATATATATATATACACATACATGCTATGTGGACAAAAGTATTGGGACACCTGCTCATTCTTTGTTTCTTCTCAAATCAAGGGTATTAAAAAGAGTTTCTCCTGCTGTTGTTGGAGTAGGGATGGTAGATTTTGGAGACTTCGCATTGCTGTGAGGATTTGATTGCATTCAGCAACATGAGCATTAATGAGGTCAGGATGTTGGATGATTGATCACCACCCAAACTCATCATCATCCCCAACTCCCCCAACTCATCCCAATTCAAGTACTGGATGGAGCTCCACCACCATCATTCCAGATAACACAGTTCCTCCACTGCTCCACAACTCCTCAATGCTGGGGGGCTTTATACCCCTCTACTAGCCCACACCTGGCATTATTAGGCAGCATGGTGCCAAAAGGGTCATGCTTATGTGCTCTAGAGAGTCGTAGAAAATAGAATGCATTAATTACATGAATACATTAATTAGAAAGGCCGTCCGCATACATTTACACAACCTAATACTGTACACATATTGGACATCAGAGTGTAGACTGGGGGGTGAACAGTAGTAAAGGCTTTTGGGATATGTGGCCTTTACCTTCCCCTTTACCTGCATCAGACCAGCTGCCACCTACCAGGCCGAGCAGCAGGCCCCCCACCCACCACCACCCATATATATATATATATATATATATATATATCCCAATACTTTTGTCAATTCGGTGTGTCTATATAACGAATCTGGATTTCTGCTGAGGAACAGCTTAGTCAGCATGAACCCACAGACTCAACCTTCTATATGCCCACAGTGGCATCTTACCCAGGTGTCGAACCCACAACCTGGTCATCAACAGCCTGATGCTCTAACTGCTGAGCCGCCATCACTCCCGGTGTTCGCCACAGTCTATGACTCTTAAGTTTGTGTTATCTGTTCTATTAAGACTCATTATTATATGCGTGTGTCTATTAGTATATTAATACTAATGTATCTGTTAATACTATCCATGTATCTGCAGCATTACTATTGTACAACCAAACACACACACACATACACACACACACACACTGATGAGCACGAAAAATACATCATTACACTCCTCCACCATATGGTCACTTTAATAGCCTGCATATAGGACACTTTTCACCGTAAAACAACTGAAAAAAAAATCACCATATTACTGGATACTGGCAGCGTCCCAGTGCTCTCTCATCTAATTAGATTTGATTGCACAATCAACTTGGACCAAATGGGCTGTCATATGTTTGGGAGCGTAACTCTTTCACTGTAATGCAGGGTTGACAGGCAGCGAGGCCCGGTCCAAGAACACATCGGAGAAGCTTGAAAGCCCGCCGCTGCCTTCCTCCAGCACGGCCCCGTTCATTACGGCACACGCTCCAATTACTCCGCTAGCTGCTGGGTGCTGGCAGGATGCTTAGAGAGGTGCGCGGCAGCGGTGGCAGCGCTGCCAAGACACCGTATAGAAAACAGCGCGTGGGCCTTTTGTCAGACATGATGGTTGTCACTGTGATGTGGATCTGACGGATGGAGGTATGGAGGTAGAGCAGCACAACCTATCGTTACTGACTGATTATTAAATACATAAAGTTTGTGGACACCCCTTCTAATGAATGCCTTCAGTTACTTTAGGTTGCCCCATTGCTGACACAGATGTGCAAATGCACACACACACACTTATCTTGTCTAGTCCCTGTAGAGAAGAAGTACTGCCAATAGAATAGGACTTTCTGGAGCAGATCAACATCATGACCCTATCTGCACCATGCTGCCTAATAATACCAGGCATAGGCTAGTAGAGGGGTGTAAAGCCCCCCAGCATTGAACTGTGGAGCAGTGGAGGACCTGTGTTCTCTGGAATGATGGTGGTGGAGCTCCATCCAGTACTTTTGGTACTGATGAGGTGGGGTGGTGATCAATCATCCAAAATTTTGACCTCGCTAGCGCTCTTGTTGCTTAACGCTATCAAATCCTCACAGCAATGCTCCTCCTCCTAAATCTAGTAGAAAGTCTTCTTTCCTGGACAGTAGAGACAGTTACTCCAACAGAAGCAGAATAAACTGTCATTCAGAAGAAACGATAAATGAGCAGGTGTCCCAATACTTTTGTCAATTCGGTGTGTCTATATGATGAATCTGGATTTCTGCTGAGGAACAGCTTAGTCAGATCAGAATTTGGAGCTGACAGCATGAACCCACAGACTCAACCTTCTATGAACCCACAGTGGCATCTTGCCCATGTGTCGAACCCACAACCCGGTCATCAACAGCCTGACTGCTGAGCCGCAATCACTCCCGGTGTTCGCCACAGTCTATGACTCTTTTTGCAGAACGCATGCTTCATCAGACATGAATAAGTGTGTGTGTGTGTGTGTGTGTGTGTGTGTGTGTGAGTGTGAGTGAGTGAGTGTAGGGGGGGGTCTGTTTATGATGGGTTATGATTAGAAAGCCTCTCTCTTGATGTTGGATATAAAACAGTGTAGATCTTGTTCTCCTAATTTAGTTGTCCATCACCGAGAGCAGGGAGTGTGTGTGCTGCGGTGGGTGGACCACTTTAATATCATCTCCAGCTCCTCCGGGGACCCTCGCTCTCCTAATCGCTGCTCCGCTCTAATTTGTTTTGCCACGCGGCCGCGGCGTTTACGTATCAGCGGCTGCCGGAAACCAATCAGGCCGAGATGATGCGAGTTGTCACTAATGCAGCGGCTCCCAGAACAAAGACGCCGGAGCAAATCAAGTGTGTGAGCAGTGGGCCCTGAGTTTACAGAGCTTCCCGGACTCTGTGTGTGTGTGTGTGTGTGTGTGTGTGTATTTGAGAGTTTTACAACTCTCCTTTAACTCTCTGACTCCTGAGGCCTTCATGAGGATGCTGCTAACAACAACTGTATAAAACATTAAGAAGCTTAGTGTTAGAGAGAGAGAGAGAGAGAGAGAGAGAGAGAGTGAGAGAGAGAAAGAAAGAGAGAGAGAGAGAGAGAAGAGAGAGAGGGAGAGAGAGAGAGAGAGAGAGAGAGAGAAGAGAGAGAAGAGAGAGAGGGAGAGAGAGAGAGAGAGAGAAGAGAGAGAGAGAGAGAGGGAGAGAGAGAGAGAGAGAGAGAAGAGAGAGAGAGAGAGAGAGAGGGAGAGAGAGAGAGAGAGAGAGAGAACGGAAAGAGTACGCTAGGACGAGACGTAAAGGGAGAGGAGAAAGTGAGAGAGAAAGGAGAGGTAAAGAGTGGTAGAAAGAGAGAGAGCGAGACAGAGAGAGAGAGAATGGGAAAAAGGGGAAATAGAGAGAGACAGTTGGAGTGAGAAATTAAAAGAGAGAGAGAGAGAGAGAGAGAGAGAGAGAGAGAGAGAGAGAGATAAAGAAACATAAGGGCCTCTTTTCCACTTGGTCAGTAAGGCTGGGAACCTTTCTAACCGAGGGCTGGGCCTATAGTGGGCCTCAACCTCACACCACCACCTCCAAACCCCTGATACACTCTCTCTACATGCTCTCTCTCTTACATACAAACACTCTTGTGTGAGAGTGCTGCTGGTCAGGTCGTCCCCGAACCCGTCTGGACTCGGTATTTCAGTACGTGTGAAATATCCCCGGCATTATACAAGCTATATCTAGAACCCCCTGGCTGGAGGTGCAGGGGATGTGCTTCAGAGGAGGAACATGGCTTTGCTGGTTGATGATTAGGGCTTGCCCTCGTCCCGTGCACCTCTGGTACCAGTCTGCTCCTGCATCTACAAGACTAAGTCAAGAGCAGTCTTGGACGTCTGGAACCTACCCGGAATCATCACCTGCAGGGCAGGAATACCTCCAGTCCACTGTGGGGTACCTAGAGGACAATTTGGCATACAATTCATTTTTGAGAGACAAGGGCACCAGGGCAAGAAGTGAACCAAGCACAACAAGCACCACAAGCACACATGCTACCTGCCATGTTTTGGTACTGTGTTAAATATCTGTAATCCCCGATTCCCAGTCAGGCTCAGTGGATACTAAACTCACACAAGGGGTTAATGAACCTCAGTGCAGCTTCTAATGATCCTACCTTGGCCTCAGTTTCCAGGGAACAGCATTGTGTACGGAATATGGAATGGAATCAGATGCCCCATTTGGGAAAGGGCCGCATGTGTCAAATGCCAGCCAGTTGTTCCCTTCTAGCGGATCGAATGACCACAGAAACGTGATGAGGCAGTTATTTAATGCTCTTCTCAGTTTGCACATGGTGCACTCAACCAATCAGGACTTGGCTCTCCTCGGTGGCACTGTGAAACTGCTCATTCAGGCGTCACTGCACAACTCGTCACAGTCCAGACTGGGCCATACCTTCGCTGCCCATCAACGGTTTGAAGACAACTACTTCTACTTCTACACCGATGTCCCCTTAGTAAAGGTACACAAAGGTTTTCCTTGTATATGAAGAACAAATTTCCAGCAGTGGAGCAGTGTGATCTGATGCAAACTTACGAGAGGGGCAGGTCAAGTGCTTATGGGGCACTTGTGAGCGCCCTTACTCTGAAAATGTAAAGAAATGAGACACCCTACAGCCTGGCACACCTAGCAGGCACAGCAAATGAGGTATGCAAGGGTGCAAGTGCGAGTGCTGGGCCTAGGCTCCATCGCAAGCACAAGTACCCAATCTATAACCAGCATGGCAGGCTAGTACAGATCTGCATAGACGTGCCACTGAAGCCAACACCCAGACTAATTAAGAAACACCCCTTGATTCAGGTTTCTTTGGGCTACCCTGCCTAACCTAACATAACTCCTTCTGGGTCCAGGTCTTCTTGATATTGAGGAACATCCCTTGATTCAGGTTAGTTTGGACTATGACTTCAATCAAGGGGTGTTACTTAATAGCAAGAACATAAAGCATGGACAAGCATGCCTGGGAACGACATTCTAGACCGGTTACCTTGTGCAGGTGTAAGAGTTGCACTGAGATGCACTGTGTTCTTGGGCTTCTACATGTTGCCCCATTGCTGGTGGAACAGGTTAGGCTTAAACTTTTACAGATGTGCAAGGTAAGTGGTCAAGATCATCCTGCCCAAGAATGGAAATCCATGCTAAGAGGTCTTGCTATTGTGGGACGACCCTTGATTCAGGTTTTATTGGGCTATGACTTGAACCCTGAATCAAGGTGTGGTTCTGAAAAGCATGGACATGAAGCATGGACTTGAATTACTGGGACGGACATGCATTCTTTGGCTTGCTGTGGAGTCCAATCCTTCACAAGTTTCTTGCTATTAAGGTACAACTCTTGATTCAGGTTTCAGGGCATGAACATTTCCATGGAAGACAGAAGAAGACAGTTAGAAGAAGACAGTTGGAAGAAGGCAGTTTGAAAAAGACAGTTAGAAGAAGACAGTTAGAAGAAGACAGAAGACAGAATAAGACAGTTGGAAGAAGACAGAAGACAGAATAAGACAGAAGAAAACATTAGAAGACAGTTGGAAGAAGACAGTTAGAAGAAGACAATTAGAAAACATTTAAAAGACAGAAGAAGACAGAGTAAAACGTTAGAAGACAATTGGAAGAATACAGTTAGAAGAAGACAGTTAGGAGACAGAAGAAGACAGTTAGAAGAAGACAATTAGAAGACACTTAAAAGACAGAGGAAAACGTTAGAAGACAATTGGAAGAAGACAGTTAGAAGAAGACAGTTGGAAGAAGACATTTCCATGGTGTTTCTATTTACAGCAGGACAAAAGGGGCCAGGCTGAAGACAATGACGAGCTGCTCTGTGTAAACCAAGGCCCCATCTGTTCGCCTTTAACGACCTTTACATGCCTACTTTAATTAAAGGGCCCCTTTAATGGCTGAGGAGGTGTGTCTGTGTGTGTGGCTCGCACTCACAGCTGGTTGATGATGTCGTTTCATGCCCGGCATCGGAGCAATGGTCCAGGCGTGAGCTATAGCGGGGACGTGCCGGAGGAGGAGGGGCGAGAGAGGTTGAAAAGAGTGTGAAAGTGAGGAGAGCGAGAGATCAAGGTTACTGAAAAAGATGCAAAGTTTCAAGGTCAAGAGACTGAAGTTGTGTGAGGGAGGTCAGACGGCGTGAAATTCAAACACAGCCTTTTCCTTTCTTTTCCTCCCTCTCTCTCTTTTTTTTCTCTCTCACTGTCTCTCTTGTCCTCTCCAGACCTGGACGCGCCGCTCAGCTGGGACGCACCAGCAAAAACACGTTGGAAAATAATTGAGCTCGGGACCTCAGGTCCATGTTGGCCACGGAGCGCTCCGGAACGCTAAGGTTATTTACATGCTCATTAATAAGAAATGGGATAGACTGGCATGAAATCCAAGGCTTGGAGAAAGTCGGAGTGTAGTCGGAGAAGAGAGGGGCTGTGCATGTGTGTGTGTGTGTGTGTGTGTGTGTGTGTGTGTGTGTGTATGTGTGTGTGCATTTACAGTGTGTTGAACCTTCACGGCCCTTGTTTGCAGTTCATGTGTATGTATTTGTCAGGCAGCTTGTTAAGTCAGAGGCCAAACAGCTTGCAAAGTTCCTGCTATGTAGGTTAGAAGAAGACAGCTAGAAGAGGACAGTTGGGAGACAGTTGGAGGAAGGCAGAAGAAGACAATTAGAAGAAGACAATAAGAAGAAGACAGTTAGAAGAAGACAGTTAGAAGAAGAGAGTTTGGAGACAGTTAGAAGACAGTTAGAAGAAGACAATTGGGAGACAGTTAGAAGACAGTTAGATGACGGAAGAAAAAGTTAGAAAGCATTTACAAGAAGACCGTTAGAAGACAGTTGGAAGAAGACAGTTAGAAAAAGACAATTAGAAGACACTCAAAAGACAGAAGAAGACAGAAGAAAATGTTAGAAGCCAGTTGAATGAAGACAGTTAGAAGAAGACAGTTGGGAGACAGATAGAAGACAGAAGACGACAGTTGGGAGATGGAAGAAAAAGTTAGAAGACAGTTACAAGAAGACAGTTAGAAGACAGAAGAAGACTGTTATAAGACAGTTAGAAGAAGACAATTAAAAGACAGATAGAAGACAGTTGGAAGACAGAAGAAGACTGTTATAAGACAGTTAGTAGAAGACAATTAAAAGACAGATAGAAGACAGTTGGAAGAAGACAGTTAGAAGACAGAAGAAGACAGTTAGAAGACAGTTGGAAGAAGACAGTTAAAAGAAGACTGTTAGAAGACAGTTGGAAGAAGACAGTTAGAAGACAGAAGAAGACAGTTAGAAGAAGACAGTAGACAGAAGAAGACAGTTAGAAGAAGACAGTTAGAAGAAGCCAGTTGGATGAAGACAGTTGGAAGAAGACAGGAACACAATTAGAAGAAGACGGTTAGAAGAAGACAGTGGAAAGAAAGCAGAACACCTAAATATTCATATAATGTAAATAAATAATAATAACATAATAAAATACAATAAATAAAAGGTAAAACAAAGGTAATGTGGTTCCGACAGCCTCTATATATACCGGCCCATAAAAGTGCCACAGCTTGTGTTATATTTGATGAAATAATCAGTGTGAGCCTGAAGTTGTGGATCCTGCAGAGCTTTAGGTTGTAATGTTCTATATTTTCAGTGCCAGGGAGAAATTAAGCCAACTCTTAATGACCAATAGCAGTGCCTGGTCTAATTGCATTGTGAGTAAGGTATTAGTTCAAATACTTCACATATCTAATTACGCTGCAAAGTACGTGCGTCAGAACTGCTCTCTCTCGCTTAACGCAATTACAGCGGCATAATCAAATGAACTCAGTTCTCCCCTCATTAAAAAGAGTCTGATGCTGGCTGCGTTCGCTGCTACTCTGTCCCGTCCTGTAATTCAGTCAGACGTGCCAGGCGGGGTATTTTTAGAATCGCCTTCCCGAATCTTTTTGACGGATTTCTTGGCAGAGTCGTCCGTAGCGTTTGATAGGCAAACATGTCCTGAGTAAATTAATAACATCCTGCACCGCGGCCCGGCGGGTCGAGGGGAGGGGTTGGTTCTGGGTCCTATTCAGAGGGAACCTTTGGCTGGGTCGTTCTTCTTTTTTTTTTTTGTATGGCACGGGCATCCCGCTTCTCTCCTTGACCCAATAAGGCAGCTTCACACGTCGCCGACCCTCCGGCCGGCCAGCCGCCCTCGATAGAGCAAAGGGACGAAGCCCTTGAGCGAGTGATTGATGGCGCTGGACTCTCGTCAAGGCGAGAGATTATAGAAACGGCGGCAATCACAAGGGGCCCAAGCACCAGAAGCGTCCAGAAGATGCCGTGCCAAAGCCTCGTGGTGCCCGCCTCCAGCGAATTCCCTCCCTCCACGCTGGAATTCCAGACTGCAGGGAAATTAACGGCAGCTCGAGCAAGGGGAGGAGGGCAAGGCAAACCACTGCCAACTCATCTGAGAACATTTTTTTTTTCGTATTTTGTTTTGCGCCGTCCGTGAAATGCAGCCTGATTCCCAGCTCCGGGTTTTTCGGCTCCCGGTCAAATCCCAGACGTCTTTATGGATTCTCCAGAACTCATTACAGTCAATGAGCCTGCAAAGACTTCCCAGATCAAAGTGAAAGACTTTTTAGCACTGGTGGAGAGAGAGAGACAGAGAGAGAGAGAGAGAGAGAGAGAGAGTGGGAGAGAGAGAGAGAGAGAGGGAAGGGAAGGGAGCAGGCCAAATCAAGCAATTACATCCGAGGAAGAAGCTCATCTCAGGAATATCCTATAAGTAGGAAATGGCCAACAAAGTTTTGGCTTCTAAAATAAACAAGTAAACAAATGAACGTAAACAGCAGAACAATGAGACGTGATAAATCTGCAGGGGCTCCGTCCTGTTCAGTATTCACAGCTGGACGCAAATTAGGGAAGCCTGCGAGCCATTACGGGACAAGACAGAGGAATGGCAGGCAACATGTGGGCGTGACCTTGAATAAATTGATGAAAGAGACCCAAAGAGGCGGGTGTAGAGGTGGGTGTTCACCGCTCAGCATGTCACATCGGTCCACCAGGGCTAAAAGGAAGGCTTTGTTTACTATCTGAACCCTTGGAGTCACCATCCATCAGTGCCTCCCAACGTCCAACACGTGCCTCGCTTCCTAACTGATTCGGCAGAGTAATCTAATCTTTTTTCACGGATCCAAAGAAGCTCTGATCTAAAATGAATGGGCTCTTTCTGCCACCAGAAAGTATAGGAGACAAGTCAAGACAAGTCAAGACAAGACAAGACAAGTAGAAGAGGACAGAAGACAGTTAGAAGACCGTTAGAAGAAGACAGTTAGAAGAAGACAGTTAGAAGACAGCAGGAAGAAGGCAGAATGAAACAATTAGAAGAAGACAGTTGTAAGAAGACAGTTGGGAAACAGTTGGAAGACAGTTAGAAGACAGTTGGAAGATGAAAAAAAAAGTTAGAAGACAGTTACAAGAAGACAATTAGAAGACACTTAAAAGACAGAAAAAGACAGAAGAAAACATTAGAAGACAGTATGATGAAGACAGTTAAAAGAAGACAGATGACAGTTGTAAGAAGACAGTTAGAAGACAGAAGAAGGCAGTTGGAGGAAGACAGTTAGAAGAAGACAATTAGAAGACACTTAAAAACCAGAAAAAGACAGAAGAAAATGTTAGAAGACAGTATGATGAAGACAGTTAGAAGACAGTTAGAAGAAGACAATTAGAAGACAGAAGAAGGCAGTTAGAAGAAGACAGTTAGAAGAAGACAATTAGAAGACACTTAAAAGACAGAAAAAGACAGAAGAAAATGTTAGAAGACAGTATGATGAAGACAGTTAAAAGAAGACAGAAGAAGACAGTTAGAAGACAGTTAGAAGACAGTGTTAGAAAACTCACAAAGGACCAGAAAGTATGGGAGACAAGTCGACCACGGTGTTCCCAGTGAAGCATAAAAAGAAAAAGCTACGCCGGTCATTTCGCAATGGAATCCACTTGTTAGGAGGGATAGCGATATGAAAAATACTTTACAAGGCTCTGCTGGCAGAGTTCCTGACCGACTGTCAGTGACAAAGCCAAATGTTCTTGCACACTGTTGTCAAATCCTTGGACATTAGTAGGAGAGTCATTTTCTCATTCATTCCATGTCAGACACGCAGTAAATTAGCTTAAACCGATCGGTCGTGCAGTCCCAGCGATTTCCAAAAGCCAAAACAAACCAAAAACAGGGCGTGTGAATTGTTGGATAATCGCTGGAAATAACAGAGATGTGGCTTTCTGGTTTGGGAATGGCTTTTCTTCAGCAACTGCTGAATTCCTGACATTAAAGTTAGGTCTCTTACATATTTAGATGTATATTTACAGAGGTGCGCAAAACTTTGGGCAATTGCAAAATCCTAAAGGCATTACGTTTAATTGAAAGACTTCTTTAATGTTTTAAGCAAGACTACTTCCATCTGAATTTCCTTCCTAAAATATTTGACAGTTTCAATGCAGCAGAAAACGGAAATGGTATCAAGGCAAAAGTTTGGGCACCCTACAGTACCCCCTTTAGCTATAATTTAATAGCTATCTTCTTTCAGCTCGTGTTCCATTCATCTATCAAAAAAGGTTTCTACTTCTGGAAGACTCCTGGGTCATCTTGCTGCTCTTCTCTTGTAAGGTCTATGCACCGATGATGTTAGGAAAGTAGGTGGCTTTGAGGGCCATGGCAACCTGAGTGTAGTGTAGAAGCACCTAATCTGTGTTTTTACAGATTATGAGGTATTTGATGTTTGCTTTCAGAATTTGCTGGTATTTTATCGGATTTCCATTGAAATGTTCCCTGTGCCACTGGCTGCAACACAACCCTAAAACATGACCGACGCACCTCTGTGCTCAACAGTTGGAGAGGTGTTCTTTTCCGAAATTACTGCACCTGTTTTTCTTTACACATACTTTTGCTCATTGATCAAATATATGTCCAGAGATGTTGGGCATGTATTGACAGAGGTCAGGTTGGCCTAGCAAGAACTTTGACTGCATCTGGCATCAGTGACCAACCATGTCCTTCTGATTTTTCACCAAACTGCCCCTTTAATGCAGTCTGTCAGTTCACCCAGCATAAAAGCCAACTCATCAGGTTCATGTGTGGGAATTCTTGAGTGAAATAAATCAACGACTAAACAATAGGTTTTTAAACTGGCAGTAAATGAGTTTTACCCTCGCCGGGGGGCTGTTACTCCGATAACTCGGTTAGCAGTCACAGGGAGCAGCCTAGTATAGGAACATGGTGTCTATGGAGCCACTCAAGAGCAGCAGCAGCAGCATCAGAGCAGCACAGAAGGCTGGAAGTTGCTTCTCCAGGAAAAAAACAACGACTACAAGACAATAACACACTCCTGCACACACTCCGGCTATCCCATTCCACACTACAGGCTTCTGTCACACACTTTAACCTGCACAGACATCCCACCTCCCCAAACACACTTACTCCAGACACACTCTACACCACCACCCCCACTACACACACACTCACTCCTTTCCTCCATCCCTTGCATCCCTCCATCCAAACCCCCACTGCACTCAGCATCTGCTCCGAGGATGAATAAATCACAGGCTCTCTGAGGCCTCTCTCCCTCTCTCTCCCTCTCTCTCTCTCTCTCTCTCTCTCTCTCTCTCTCTCCTCTCTCTCTCTCTCTCTCTCCCTCTCTCTCTCTCTCTCTCTCTCTCTCCCCTGACTGACACAGGCCCGTCTTAATTGTAGCTGAAAGCCGGCTTTCTCCGCGCTAATGAGCGGATCGCGCTGTTAAATGATTTAAGGAGTCTGGGCTTATTCAGGCCCTGCCGATCATCACTTATTCACACCGAGCGCCATTTTGCGCGAACACGCCGCCCGAGGTAAATTAATTTACTCCAATTAGCAGCCGCTGTCAGCAAGCATCACTGTCTCCTCGCTGGATGCACCCAGAAAAAAACAGTACAAGAAAGAAAGGAAGAGAGAGAGAGAGAGAGGGGGGGGGGGAGAACAGTGGTGCTATCAGCCCATCCACATTATCGAAAACTAAAAAAAAGCTCTCCAGAGTGGAGATCATGAGAACCCTGTGTTAGTACTGTGTAGTGGCATTCACGTACTGTGACAGTACTTGAATGACAGCACTTGCATAATGTCACTTGAATGACATCACTAGAATGATGTCACTTAAATGACATCACTAGAATGATGTCACTTAAATGACAGTCCTTGAATGACAGTCCTTGAATGACATCACTTAAATGACATCACGAGTATGATGTCACTTGAGTAATGTCACATGAATGACACAACTTCAGTGACATCACTTGAATGATGTCACTTGTCATTCATGTGACATCACTCAAGTCATGTCATTCAAGTGACATCATTCAAGTGATGTCCTTCAAGTGACATCATTCAAGTGATGTCATTCAAGGACTGTCATTCAAGTGATGTCATTCAAGGACTGTCATTCAAGTGACATCATTCAAGTGATGTCATTCAAGTAGTGTCATTCATGTGACATCACTCAAGTCATGTCATTCAAGTGACATCATTCAAGTGATGTCCTTCAAGTGACATCATTCTCGTGATGTCATTTAAGTGATGTCATTCAAGGATTGTCATTTAAGTGACATCATTCAAGTGATGTCCTTTCATTTAAATTTCATTTGAATGATGTCACTTCAGTGGTGTCACTTGAATGAATGACTGAGCAGGTGTCTCAATACTTTTGTCCAAATAATCTTTGACAGTTTTCTTATTTATGTATGTGTACTTATTACTAATTGATTGATTTATTTCTCAATCATAAACATAAACCTACATTATCCGCTCGCTCTTTGTCCTCTATGGATCTCACAGCTCTGAAAGTTCTGGTAATAACGAGGCTAAAAGCAACAGAAAGTTCTGCAGAACTTCAGCCGTGGTGTAATAAACCAGTGGAAGCAAAGTGTTCCCCTGCTAGTCTCAAAGGAGGCCCAGATAACGCAAAGGTCTTTAAAGAAGTTTATCTGTCTAATCCAGCTCAACCATTCTCTCTTATTTCAGCCACTGACAGGTCGGATGTTCTACAGAACCGTCCTACCACTGCTGAGTGGGCAGTTTTCACCAGAACGGTGTGGAAAGGAAGTTCCTCATCCTCAGGCTGGCATTCGATTAGATATATATATATATTTGATGGCTTAAGCGGCAAAGATCAAAATTAAGATGTTCAGAGGGTGGAGTTGCCCCACTTTTGACACTACATCAGGTGAAGGTAATTTTGAGCTTTATTATTATTAATATTTATTTGTTTACTTTAATAAGCAGGTATTCAAATAGGACCTTCACCATCACAAGCAGCACAAGCAGCAAGTAACACATAGACTACAGTACAGTTATGTTAGAGAGAGACTTTTGCCCAAGGGTAGCACAGCCTGCTTGTTTGGCAGTGGTGTTACCCACTACGCTACACCAACCATAGAGAACCTCCACTAAGCACATAGTTGTATGTTGGTGTTTCTGATAAAATGGCCAATAGCATAAGTACACTGTATATAAGAACCTGGCAACTCACTGTGGTTCCACTGAAATATGACCGTAACAGGCTTCTGGTCCTCCTTGCCCGCTGAGGTCCCCTCTACCTGCGTCAGACCAGCTGCCACCTACCAGTCCAACCATCAGGCCCCTCACCCACCACCATCCATACCAGACCAGCGGCACACCCTCCTACCACTGCTATCCGTTTAATGACCATGTTAAACCTAAATGGACTCGTAACTATCTGCCACTATTAATATGACCATTATTAACTATCTGCTATATCTGGTTTGGTCATTTTTATCAATAATTAATAAATAGTTCTGATCAGAGGAGGACGGGTCGGGTCTCTACCGAGTCTACCGAGTCTTGGTTCCTCCCAAGGTTTCTTCCTCCAGCTCTGAGGGAGGTTCTCCTTGCCACTGTCACTGGGGTCTTCGTTCATGTCTTACGTTATTTCTTTGTTGTCTCTGTCTTTTATTAATTATTAATGTAAAGTTGCTTTGTGACGACAACAGTTGTAAAAAGCTACACAAATAAATCTGACTTGACTTAACTTGACTTTACTGCTGTCATTAGAAAAGCTCCGTACTGATGGGTGCTGTCTTCAGGTGCAGGCTCTGATCAAGGCCACAACATGGGCCGAGACGTCCTCCGGCACTCCCAGAAAGCCGGTGACACATGACAGGCTCATGCACACCATGCTTTCCAAATGACATCAGGTTTAAACTGCAGCTTGAACGCACAACTCTGGCTCCAGTGCATCCAGGTTATTTACAGTCCTGGTGCTATGAATCTTCTGAATACGCTGATGCTTTAGGTGGCCCCAGGGATCATGCAGCTCTACGGGAAGTCCACACGTTATATGGAGGTGGCGTGTGTTCCCCCAGTTAAGGTGCATATGATGTCACTTGGACACCAATTGCATCGTCTTGAAGAAGGTGCTTTTTTACCCGAGGTGCATAAATTAAACAGCATTCTTCTCCACTGCTTGATGTTATAGATGGTGTTGGCAGCAGGGAGCGAAGCATGGCTACCTTCCATGTGACACTCTCTTTATTAAGTGTTACCAGACTCACCTGTTGATGGTTTAAGCAGAGATCATAAAGACCCGTCCTTTTTAGAGTACAGCTGGCCGAGAGACTGCAGTGAGGATACAGTAGGACTGCTTGGTCCTAATTCAGGTCTGCTACACAGTTTTCTTCAGGCCAGTAAGCAGGTTCTGAGGTCCAGAGACCTCTTCAAACACCCCTTTGTAATTATTGCCAATAGAATAGGACTCTCCAGAGCAGATAAACATGAACCTATTGGTACCACGTGGGCTAGTAGAGGGGTATAAAGCCTCCCAGCATTGAGGAGCTGTGGAGCAGTGGAAGAACTGTGTTCTCTGGAATGATGGTGGTGGAGCTCCATCCAATACTTCTGGGATCAGTTGGGGAATTGATGAGGGGAAGGATGAGGTGGGTGGTGATCAATCATCCAACATCCTGACCTCAGTAGCGCTCTAATCACTAATAAATAATAAACAAAAATAATAACAAATTCCAGAAAATGTCTGAAAGAAGGCTGAGATCCAGGGACTGTGGACTGTGCCATGTTGCTGGAACCATTCAGTGATGATATGGGCCTTGTGACATTGGTCAATTATGTTGGGACTGTCCAACCTCATCCATGGAAGGATGAACTTGGTCTGCAAAAATGTTTAGATATGAAGTTTCATTCATATAATCTTCAGTGGTCCTAATGAGTGCCCACTTCATCACACCACCAGACCACACTAGTGGCCTGTACTGTTCAGTACAAGCAGGACAGTTCCATGGATCTGCTTGCGTCAAGGTCTTATCCTTCAGTCAGAATAGTGCAAAGCGTCCAGTCCGGCAACTTTGCTCAGTTTCTCAATGGTCCAGATTTGAAGCTCCTGGGTCTACGTGGGTCAGCTCTTGTATCCTATTAAAAACAAGATCTGGTAAGAACTCCTGAGTGTTCTGAGATGACGTGATTTGGTTGTACCATTGCTATTCTGCTCTGATCCTACAAACTCTGAAGCATCCTTTCACAAGATCAAGGTCTACATAGACGATATCATGCACTGCAGAATGGTGACCTGTTGGAATGTAAGTCATGTGAAGGTATAAAAATTGGCAACACAGTAGGTACAGTACCTTGGTTATTCCATGCCATGGAGATCACCAGAAGCCGTAGAAGGAAAGGTCGACCAAGTCCTTCATCTACACAGATTCTCTCCCAGTCTTTCCCTTCCAAAGCAGTGTTTGACATCCCTGCATGATTAACTACTGATCAGAAATCACCCTGGTTCTTCTCTTGCACAGAACATATATTTAGCGCTGGAAACTCACGTACTATTGCTCCATCCTGACCCACCACCAACCCCGGCCATCTGCATTAGCGTTCAATAAACCTGCCATTGTTTTGTAACCATGGTGCTCGCGTTCAAGCCCAGGTGCCTTCAGCCTGAAGGAGGTTGGGCTGAACTCATATTGTGGACACAGAAGAGAATCCAGCGTCGTTTGGACAGGATCTGAGTTAAACTGCAGGGCTGATTAGGGGAACGATAGAGACTGAGATATGACCTCATTCTAAGAAGCTGCAGCTGGACAGCAGCTCGGGTTACGGAGAGTGGAGGAATCGGGCATAAATAACAGAAACCTGGGAGAGGAGAAAAGAGTCAAACAGCTTTGGTGGACCAGATCCAGGGAGTTTAGCTGATCAGACAGTTCCCCAAAAGCGTTGCACATCTTCATGCTATGATGTTTTTGGAGGAGTCATGCCAAGAGCCGTAAACTCATTTAGTCCTGGACGAACTGGCCAGAAACACCAAGGCACATTCTTCCACTGCAGATTATGCCGATTAACCTCCTGAACCCTGGGTTTATAATTCTGCCATTAATTACAATGTAGAAACCATTATAAATTATTTGGTAACCATTTGGTTTAGCATATTTTGTGGAGTCCCTCAAGGTTCTATTTTAGGGTCAATGAAACTGCTGTTCTGGACAGGGTTTAAGGAGTTAATAACAGCCATTACTCACAGAGATGGGGATCAGCAACTTCACTGTGGCTTTATTGGTTGCTCAGATCTTCATCTTGAACTGTTCATTAAAAGCACCAACTAGGTTCTAAGCAATAGCGTTCTACACAGTACTGCCAAGATCTGCTACCATAAATGCAACCATAAATAAACATCTACAGAATGCTTGCCACATTGCTAAGAACCTTTAGAATCAATGCAAACCCTATTTAAGCTTCTATATAGCACCATTGCCTTTCTTTAGGAACCCTTGAGGAACCCTCGACAGACACTGCAGAAACCTGTTTAACTCCACCATTGGGCCTAACTGTGTAAGCTCAGATCTAAGCTGCCGTTATAGAAGTATTTATAAAAATCATCAACTATACTCTGGAGTTCGACTTGTATGACTTGTATGAACAATGGAACCCTTTTTGGTGCTAAAGAGAATCCACCAAATGTTTTCACCCTTAACCCTCACCCTTAACCCAGCAAATAACCATTCAAGCTTCCAAATTCTCCTTTGAGGTGCCATGGTTTTATATATTCAGTTCTGGAAAAACTTAAGAGACCACCCGACATGATCAGTTCCTCTGGTTTTACTATTTGTAGGCAGTGTGTTTAAGGGAAATTAACATTTGCGTTGTGTTTTATACACCATGGACAACATTTCCTCTAAATTCCAAATAAAAATATTACTATTTAGAGCATTTATTTATTTATTTGAAGAAATGACAACTGCTCAAAAACAGCTGCTCAAATAATACAAATAAATTATCATAATAATTATAAAGTAAAGAAGTTATTATTCAGGTTTAAACACAGTACTAATATCTGAACTTTGAGAGCATTCAGAAATCACTATGGTGAAATAATAACCTCGACTGACAATCACAGCTCAGCCAGCTCGCCACTAGTCTTTCACACTGCTGTTGGGACTTTATACCATTCATAGTCTGCAGATTTAGCAAACTCAGCTCTGTTGAAATACCTGGAATTCAACGGCTGCCAGACACATAGAGATGCAAAATTATGAAAACATTTAGTGGTCTCTTAATTTTTTCCAGAGCTGTAGAACCGTTGAAGAGCCTTTCACTGCAGAAACTGTGTAACCATGTGATCAGTATGACTGTTAGCAACATCTCCTGAGATGTTTTCAAAAGATTCCTCAACAATGAATACTGTATAACCCCATTACAGGTACAATAATGAGCAGGTCAGGCAGATCACGTAAGAAACCCGTAAGCCCCAATCCTGTAGCACCCGGCCTACCCCAAATCACACGGCTCAACTTGGCAGCTGAAAGCCGTGTTCTTCACAAGCCGAAAGATGGGTGGTAGAGCAGAGCTGGGACTTCTGTTTCAGAAGCTGCCCACCAATCAAATATACAGTGTCCTATATAGTGCCCTATCTGGTGCACACTGTCAAACTGGGAGCTGTTTTGGACTGAGGCCATCACTCAGTCCAGATGTCAAGAACGCCCTCCCTGATTCTCCCTCCAGAGCTCTCCGAGGTGCTGAAACACAACAGTCCACCTGCAGGATCTGCTGTGCCAAGTTCAAGGCAGCATAGTGCAACGCCCTCAACAAGAGGGTGTCATTGATAACCTGCTTCTGCCATCGCACTAAAAGATGCTCTGGATGCGAGGCCCTGCACTGCGTTCCTGGCTAATTCGTGGCGACGTACGGCTTAATAACCGATACTGGCGGCAAATTGTTGCAGCTCTCGCGCCTTCTCCGGCATGCCCTCCCCACCTGCAGAGAGTAAAAGAGATGAAGCAAGCGAGAGAAAGAGAGAGAGAGAGAGGGGAAGAGCTAGGGAAGGCTCCGGGGCGTCTTCGTTTAGATTAACGACTTTTGAAAACGTGGCAGTGGCGCAGATTCGCGGCCCCGGCCCTCCGCCGAGCTCTCTTAAGGGGCCTCCACGTGGGGGGGTGCAGACCGACACTCAGTCTGTCAGCATCATTATCTGGCGCGAGTGCTGTCATTAAGGCAGCAAAGAGCTGAAGGGTGTCACCCCCCGAAGCAGAGATTTAGCCTAAAGTCCTCATCAGCTCAGACAACCGGTGTGTAGGACCCTCCCAGGCGAGAGACAGAGGCGGTGTGAAGCTCGTTTCATTAGCCCTCCACACCAGCGCCATCGACCTGTTAGTAACCTTACACTGACAGCAAAAGAGAGAGCGTTTGACTGGCACTCAGCGTCTGATCTCCGGTCTCTGGCGATGAGCTCAACAGTTACGGCTGCGTATCGTCGGCGGGGTCTATCTGCCCCCTCAGTTTCACATTCATGAATGTCACCAACAAGGTCAGGGGGTTGAGCAGAAAAGTGAAGGTACAGATTTCAGAGTAGTTCATGGAAAAGGAAGGTGCAAGGTCAAGAAACAGCGATGCTGAAGCTTAACCTTCTCAAGCACCCTTTGATTTGTCACTGGTGGGCACTGAAGCAATGGTGGGCCCTATAGTGTGGAGCCTTGTCCTGCAGACCTCCTTAATTGCCTTGTGTGCAACACCTGTGCTTGTTCTCCACAAAGAGGATGACCATCGGTTGTCCATCGGTCGTCCAACATCACAACCTCACTGTCACTGAATGCCATCAAATCCTCACAGCAATTCTCCAGCTCCAAAATCTAGTAGAAAGCCTTCTTCCCTGGACAGTTGAGACAGTTACTCCCACAAAAGCAGGATACACCCTAGATTTCGGAAGAATAAAGATTGAGCAGGTGTCCCAATACTTTTGTCACCAGTACTTGAAGTACATTTTCTCGTGCAGTGCTTTTCTTCGCCAGGGTCAGAGCACTGGGTCAGCCATGCTATGCTACCCCTGGTGCCCCTGGAGCCTGAGAAGGTTCAGTACCCAACAGTGGCAGTGGAGTAGCAGACCTGGATATCAAACCCACAACCCTGTGACGTGGGGGTTGCTAGTCTCTCAGACTGAAGGTTCTTTTTGAGGTTGAGTCCAGCTGTGAGTGTCAGTACCTCTGCCACGGTCCCATGTTCTCTGCTGGTACCGCTCAGACTTTTCTGGGTCTTTAGTGAGGAACGCTTTAACCTTTGAACAGGTGAGGCACAGAAGCAGAGTGTATCAGTAACAGGCCACACTCCAACCCCTCCCCCTAACTCCCCGTGACGGCCGTCATCTGGCTCTCACACACACACACACACACACACACACACACACACACACTTCCACACACAGCCTCGGTTCCCAGACACAAATCTGCGCTGATGTTTGCCACATGTCTAAATGGATGTGCTGAAATCCATGCATTGTCATGCACCCCATAAAACAGTCGCTTCTAATTAGGCCGCTCGCTCTCGGGACGGGGACACGTTTATAGGGGGACTGTAAACCATGTCTGACTGAGGGCTGTGACCTGGTTTTTAGGGGAGTGTAGAAGGTCAGCGAGTCACTGTACGTGTAAATCACTCCCAGCGCCTTGTGGGTTTCTTGGGCAGTGCACTGCGGTCAAGTGTGAGTTCACAGATGGTGGTAGGAGCTGTCTTAGGTCACCTGCACACCATGAACCGTCCCCTCATGCACCCGTTTATTTATCCCGTCTGCGCGTCTGCAGGCCATTTCACAAAGATCATCACTGCAAGAAGTACACTGACCAGTCCTGACCACTGCCTGTGTTATAAAAGTCTATTTAGTGCTTTTTTTTACTAAAACCGTGTCCCTCCGCTGACGTGTTGACGACAGTTGAAGTGGCTGTGCTGGCCCAGTCGATCTGGACACCTGGACAGTTGACAGGGTCCATCCGTGAGGTGAGTCTTACACTATCAGCAGTCCTCCTGGACTGAGTACAGGGCTCAACGGGCACCTTCACAAGCCTCCGCTTAGTCTGTCCTGCTGTTCTGGAATTGTTACTGTTGAATAGCAGTACCTCGTTTTTTTGGAACTACTTTTAGGCGGAGCTAAGCATAGCATATCCTAGCATAAGCACAGCTTTGATGATCGACGACCAAATCTTCTTACAGTCTTCTCCTGCTCTGTGAGCATCAGTTACTTTAGTAGCTGCTGGTTGTTGGGATGAGATTTGGGGAGTCAAATTTCTAAAATTCTAATTTGGCCTTTTCTAACAATGATTAGTAAATAAATATTCAATAAAATAAACTCTATAAAACAAACACTCTATAAAATAAACACTCTACAAAATAAACACTAAATAAACACCCTACAAAATAAACACTATAAAATAAACACTAAATAAACACCCTACAAAATAAACACTATAAAATAAACACTAAATAAACACTATAAAATAAACACTAAATAAACACCCTACAAAATAAACACTATAAAATAAACACAAAATAAACACTATATAATAAACATTAAATAAACACTATAAGTAAACACTCTATAAATAAACACTATAAATAAACACTATAAAATAAACACTAAATAAATACTCTATAAATAAACACTCTATAAATAAACACTATAAATAAACACTATAAATAAACACTCATTTTGCTTATAAAGTTGAAAATAGTGTCTCTTTAGAGATATTTGAAGATCAGTTCATCTTCTACTCACTTAACTATTCCTGAGAAACTTGAACCAGGGGTGCCCAAACTTTTGCAGGCCACTGTAAATCAGGCCTGGCATATCACAGCTCTGCCTTTCCAGCTGAGCGGGACCGTTACTGTTAAAGTTCTTAAAGATCAAGCACAGCGTGTCGTGAACGTGGAGCAGGACGTTCAGATTCAGGGTTAGGGAAGGTCTCTGTGAAGGCCTTATGAAAGCCCTTTTGCACACACACTGGGAGGAGGTGGGATTAGGGTCAGGATTAAGGGTAGGAAATGAGGCCTTTGCTTTTTCCACACATGGCACCGGTACCAGATTCACACCATCGTTACGATGGCCTCGAAAGCCTCTGCAGCCTCCTTCTCAGCCGCGGTGGCGGTTCCTGAGAGCAGCTGGGCCGCAGCGTGGAGATTAATAAAGCCGGCATGAGGGGCATTACGCACCAGCGCTGACCATGCCAACTCCAGGGAGGACGGTAATGGCTTTAATATTACCGGGGCATGTATGAGAGAAACCTTACATTAATTCGTTTAAACAGCAATTTACGCCCCGTGGTGAGGGAGTGCCACGGTGAGCCAGCCTCGCCGCCGGTGTAATAGGGTCACTCTGGCACGTCGGGCTGCGCTTAGTTAGTTCACTTGATTAAATCCTCCTGATTGAGCTCAATTACAGTACGCTTCTGTGGCTTAAGCTCTGGGGAGAAGGCTTATTGCTGGTAAAACGTCCATAAGCAGCACTTTTAACTCTTCCTAAACACCCAAAACAGTCCATATTAATATTCAAAATGAGGCTAATGTCGCTAACAGATGGCTAACAGATGATCTAGTTTTAAAAGACCATTAAAAGTTAGTTTTAGTTGAATTTTCACTCAGAATTAGTTTGGAGTTTGTGTTTTAGTATTAAGGCACTTTATTAAAAACAAATACCATAATATTTTAATATAAATACATTAACATAAATGTAATTTTTAATCAAACCTATTATTGACAGGATCAAATGTGTCTCTGTTTACAGTATATATATATAGTTATTCAAAATAATAATAATAACAAGTCTCTTTGGCAAAAATGCTATGATTTCTGTGCCTTACCACCCCGTCACAGTAACAGGTTCTGTCTTTAAAAAATTTACTGTTGCTTTAAATTACATCACACAGAGGAAGTGACATCATTTAAGCCTTTTGGGACAAAATAAGGCAAGTTCTGATGTTTCTGAACATTGTTTTTATTTATTTTTTATGTTTTTTTGTGGGACAGGGTCCATCCAGCTCCATCCAACCACCCCGTCACGCAAAATACATGTGAGAAATTGTTCAATAAAATTATTCAAATGTTTCCATTATATTTCAAATGGATTGGCATGTGTTCAAGGCCAGGAACTTGACCACTCAAAAAGCTGCAGCCATGCTAAAATGCTAGGATGAAATTTACCACCCCGTCACATTTTGTTGTGAGTATGGCTCCCATATCAGAATAAAAAGGATAATATTAATACATTTATTGGTTTTGTCGAACGACTCTCCTGTCTAGCGCCCAGTGTTTCCGGGTATTATATAAATAAATGAAATGGACAAAAGTATTGGGACACCAGCTCATTTAATCATAATTTCTTCTGAATTCAAGAGTTTTAAAATGAGTTTATCCTGCTATTGTTGGAGTAACTGTCTCTACTGTCAAGATAAGAAGACTTTCTACTAGATGTAGTAGGAGAATTGCTGTGAGGATTTGATTGCATTGAGTAAGAGTAAGAGCGTTAGTGAGGTCAGGATGTTGGAAGATTGATCACCACCCCACCTCATCATCCCCAACTCCCCAACTCATCCCATTCAAAAGTACTGGATGGAGCTCCACCACCATCATTCTAGAGAACACAGCAGCTCTTCCACTGCTCCACAGCTCCTCAATGCTGAGGGGCTTTATACCCCTCTACTAGCCCACGCCTGGCATTATTAGACATCATGGTGCAGATAGGGTCATGATGTTGATCTGCTCCAGAGACTTGATGATGTGGTTTCTAGAACATGGATAAAATAGACAAAACAAGCTTAAGCTTCTTTAAAATGATTCGTTGGATCATTCCGAGCTGGAAAGCAGGTAAGTTAAGAAGCACTTGCTGAATATTCATGAGCACCTGTCTTTCCCAGGAGACTGCGGGGTTAACCGATGCGTCGGCGGTGGCCCGTTCGAGGCCTGTGTGATGGTGAGCCAGGCAGGAGAAGCGAGTACAAAGTAACAGGTTGCAAGACAAAAACATGTCCTACAAACCCTCTCCAGCTCCTTCTTTAAGAACACCACCCCCAAACAACCACCCAGCGATCACACTGTTGTTTCCGAAGCGCTTTCAACTCGCTTCTCCAAGGCGTCCCAGGCGGAAGCGTCCGCCGCAACGTCCTCACGCGTTCCGAGATGATATGAATTCCACCCGCTGCTCCATCTATCACCATGAAACAAATGCGGCTCATTACCGGGGAAAATACAGCCGCCGTTCCGGCAAGGGCAATTTCGCCTCCCCCAAAAAACGTGTGGGAGTTTTTAATACTGTGGAGTGTGAGCACCCGGCACCCAGGGAGCCACTTCAGCTTCTCATCAATCTGCTGCTTGCTGCTCTCTCTCTCTCACACACACACACACACACACACTCACACACATATATACGTACACATACACCCAACGGACCACGGCGGAGATGAACACAAGAAACCGAGCATCAAGTGAACAATGCTACTCTCACCTCACTGGAGAAATGTCCTATTTTATTCCACCAGAAGCAAAACCATCTTTCATCTTCTAAGGAAGTCTTATTTTAGTGGCAATTAAAGCTCTTTTCAAGCAAGAAAAACACACACAAACAGCCCAGAACGGTTCATGTGTCTGACTGATGCCTTCATCAGCGGAGGCTCTACTCTTTCCCCTCATTTACAGGCTACAGAGTCAGCTGAAGTTGGGAATTTAGTGGTGGAGGAAGGGTCGGCGTGGCGACGGTAAGGGAAAGGAGTCGAGGAAGAAGGTGCTTTTAGCAAAATCCACTGACCCCTGAAGTCCATCAGACAAGACAAGCTTGGTGTTCGAATTGTAGCATAGCAGCTACCGTAGCTAGCAAACACTAGAAGTCAATAGTCACCTAGGCCTTTTGGCCAGGCCACATTCAGTAGTTACCTACTTTCTGATTGGCTACTGTCAACTAGGTAACTTTCTGATTCATTTTTTTTTGGATAGTCTATTTTCATAAAGGCTACTTTCTGATAGGCTATTTGCTACTAAGAAAGGTACTTTCTGATATGGTACTTTCTAATAAGGAACATTCTGATGGGGTACTTAATACCCCATCAGAATAATAACTTGCAACGTTCTGAAAAGGTACTTTAAACTAGGCACTTTCTGAAAGCATCTTTTGGTTGGGCTATTTTTAACAAGGTTACTTTTAGGTGGGCAACTTTCTGATAGGCTACTTACAAGTAGGAAAGTTTCTTTCGACGAAGCAACTGTTGATAAGCTACTTTTGACTACACAACTTTCTGATAGGATACTTTTTACTACACAACATCTAATAGGAGCTTTCTGATAGGGTACTTTTTACTACACAATTTTCTGATAGGGAACATTCTGATAGGGTACTTTCGACTTGGCAACATTTTGATGGGGTACTTTTAACTTGGAACTTTCTTGAAACTTTTTAACTATCTTTCTGATTCATTTCTTTTGGCTAGTCTATTTTCAAAAAGGCTACTTTCTGATCTATTTGCAACTAGGAAAGGTACTTTCTGATAGGATACTTTTGACTACACAACATTCTGATAGGCATGTTTTGGTTGGGCTATTTTTAACAAGTCACTTTCTGATAGGCTACTTACAAGTAGGAAAGTTTCTTTCGACAAAGCAACTGTTGATAAGCTACTTTTGACTACACAACTTTCTGATAGGGTACTTTCTTATAAGAAAAAATTCTAATGGGGTACTTTCGACTTGGCAACATTTTGATGGGATACTTTCTCATAGGCCTAAAAGACTACTTTTAGGTGGGCAACTTTCTGATTGGCTTCTTACAAGTAGGAAAGGTCCTTTCGACTAAGCAACTTTCTGATAGGGTACTTTTCACTAGGCTACGTTCAGCTAGGCTATGTTTGGCTTGGGTACTTTCTGATAGGCTGCTTTCGGTTAGGCTTAAGGCTAGGCTACTGAAAGTACTAGGGCACTTTTGGCTGGGCTAGTTTCAAATGGGCTATTTTCAGTTAGGAAAAGCAAAAACATCTTTCTTCTTATTTTATTCTTATTTCGTCTTATTTTAGTCTTATTTAGCTCAAAAAAAGAAAAACAGGGTCTACCATGTACACTCCTTTTACTGGTTCTGAAGTTAGTTCAGGTTGCGATTTCAGCTGTGGAAGAAGGTGCAACGTGAGTTAGTATAGGCAGAATTTTAACATCACAGGTTTGCAGCGACCTCTGATGACCTCAGATCTGATAGGCTACTTTTGTGTGGGCTACTCTTAGTCATACTGCACCCTGGACCACATCACATGAGACTACACCACCTGAATGAATACCTGGATGCAGTGTAAGCAGTTTGAGAAGTGTGTGAATGTGTGTGTGTGTGTGTGTGTGTGTGGAGCAGATTTGGGAGAGTATTGACTATTATTGTTATTTACATTAACCTACCTCCAGTACCCCCATAGGTCATCAATCAGCTTTAAGACATGTTTTGATAGAGTGTGTGTGTGTGTGAGAGAGAGAAAGCGAGAGAGAGAGAGAGAGAACAAGAGAGAGAGAGAGAGAGAGAGAGAGAGAGAGAGCACAAAATGCATTATGTATCTTTACTGCTGGAAAAGCTTGTCAGCTCACACACACACACACACACACACTCACTCGCTGTCTGTGGGCCGTATTTAAGGAGCGGAGGAAGAGGCTGTTCGTTGTTGACGAGGCTCTGGCCTGAACTCCACACTCCTCAACTCAAACTCATCATAAGTTTCCTATCAGAGCGGCGTGGAAACGAGCCCGGGAAGAAGAAGGATTACACACAGCCTGTAAAAAACGATCTCCATCTGGACAAAAGGAGGCGAGGGGGTTACATGGGGAGAGGGGAGGGGGGGACGGTTGGAGGGTTCCTTCCCAAAAAAACATCTGGAGAAGCAATCTGGCGTAAATAAGCAGGCAGCCTTTCACTGCCCACCCAATAAATAACACAGAGAGAGAGAGAGAGAGAGGGAGAGAGAGGGAGGCCTCAACACCAGCCTGAACCGGTCCCCCGGGGTCCAGAGCTGGACACTGAGAGCAGGGCAAAGGACAGGACACTGGAGAGTGTCCGGTTTGTTACTTTACTGACTCTTTTCAGATACGTGTGTGTGTGTGTGTGTGTGTGTTCCGTTCAAAAATCATAGGAAAACACAGATGAGCCAAAACATTACAACCACCATGCTAGTGGTGCAAGTTGTAAGGTGCAGCCTATGTAGATCGGACTTGCTGTTTCAGCGCCCCCTACAGTTAGTTACAGTTGTGCTCCACAGCTCAATTCTGGGGGGCTTTATACCCCTCTACTAGCCCACGTCTGGCATTATTAGGCAGCATGGTGTCAATAGGTTCATGTATATTGATCTGCTCCACAGAGTCAAGCAGTGTGTGTGTGTATGTGTGTGTGTGTGTGTGTGTGTGTGTGTATGTGTGTGTGTGTCCGTTTGCACATCTGTGCCAGCAATGGGTGCCACTTAAAGTAGCATAGACACACTATGGTGTATATGCATAACCTAGATATACATAGTACTATCATGATATGCATGTGTGTGTGTGTGTGTGTGTGTGATTCCCCATTGATTCCCAGTTCCTCTCTTGGCTGTCTGTCCCTCGTTGGCAGGTACACACACTCTCCTCTTGTCCGCACTACAAACTGCCGCACCTTCCTGGATGGCTCTGCTTGCCAGCACATTTGAATTGTGCTAGATCCACACACACACACACACACACTTAC
This sequence comes from Salminus brasiliensis, assembly GCF_030463535.1. Lineage (NCBI taxonomy): Eukaryota > Metazoa > Chordata > Actinopteri > Characiformes > Bryconidae > Salminus > Salminus brasiliensis. Next base: position 1,591,062 of record NC_132889.1, on the reverse strand, counting down.
ACACACAGCTCCCCCTGGGGACTCCCCCCATCTCTCTACTTGAAATATTTGTTTTCTGCACTCGGGTAGTGGTTTAGGCAAACAGCATATTGCCCGCTCCTGGTTGGCACAAACATGTTCTGTTAATTGTATTTTCTCTGCCAAGCAAACACTGAAAAAGCGCCGGTTCACTTTTTTCCCTCCTTCTCTGACAATTCATCACTAAAAGTGCATGTTCTCGCACTGCAACCACCGAGCGCTGTATAGTTTAATGCGCTGTTGGCGGCGGCGGCGGCGGCGGCCGTGGCGGGAGCGGTAATTGCTCCTATGTAAACTCGACTTGTTCTAAACTTTTAAATGCACTGAAATCCATCAGCATCCATAACAGCTATTAATGTGTCCTGATTAAAAGTCCCCGTATCAAAGTAATGGACTGTAATTGTGTTCGAGGTGCTTAGCTTGTGCTAAAAACTTTGCCGCTAGCCAAAACAGACCAGGATTTGCTCTGCGGTGAATTCAGCGCACACCGTTTCCTCCTTTCCAACCAAGCAACTGTAGACAAGATCAGCCCAGAAATGTTTGGTGTGTGAAGTTTGCTTCCTTAGTTTAGAGCAGGAGCTATGAGGCTAATGTATCGGCTAAATGACCAATTAACATGTCACCTCACAAAATGACAAAAATTATTGTTTGCTACACTATATGAAAAAAAAAAGTATTGGGACACCTTCACATTCCATCTACAGGAGCTTTTATGCTGTCCCGCTCTAAACCCATAGGCATTATTAATAAGGAGCTGGTCCCCCTTTGCTCTGAGCTCTACCAGCAGCAGCAGGTCTGGAGCTCTGCAGTTACTGAGTCAGAACTTTATGTGGTCAGACAGAGAACTCTGTGGCTAAGCTGCTGTGCTTTACTTTGGGGGTCTTAGTTACAGTAGCAGTGTGTGAAACTACCTCCATCATGTTTGGAGGCTGGGCTTTACTTTGAGGGTCTTAGTTACAGTAGCAGTGTGTGAAACTACCTCCACCATGTTTGGAGGCTGTGCTTTACTTTAGGGGTCTTAGTTACAGTAGCAGTGTGTGAAACTACCTTCACCATGTCAACTTCAGTCAATGTTCTAGATAACAATGGGTCGTAAAGTATCAGAAACCACGTAAATAAGTCTAGTAGAGATTACTGACCTCCACACGGTTTCAGCGCCATGTCTTAGCTGGCTGATGGCATACGGAGTGAAAGTTTTCCACACTGTGGTTGTGGTGGTTGTTGTTGTTGTTGTTGTTGTCAGCAGAGTTTGAGGGGGACCAAAGGCAGATGGCATGGACCCGAGTCTGAGGAACCCTGCGCAGGAGGCCGGGGAGATCCGGAGCAGCAGCAGACCTCCACCCCCAACATCTACTGGAGCCGGGGTGTTAATGAGAGAGACTGAGAGAGGGAGAAGCAAGGGGGAGAGAGAGAGAGAGAGAGAGAGAGAGAGAGAGAGAGAGAGAGCAGACAGCTACAGCAAATGAGCTAGCGACACGTGAACAGGTGTTGTGAGAGTTGGGAAGAGGACGGAAAGAAAGAGACAAAGCAAAGCAAAGAAAGGAAAGAAAGAAGCCTCAGCCTTCAGTGTTCCTCGAAGACTCTTAAGACTTTCAAACTTCTCTGGCCCTCAGGGGCCCAAGCCCAAGAACGGAAGAGCCTCTAGGGGACTGTGGGAAGGAAGGTGGGTTCGATGTCCATGTTGATAAGCTGCCACTGCTGAGCCCTTGAGTAAGGCCCCAGGCTTTAGTTTTTAGGACTGAAGGAGCATGTGCTGCAGCGTCTTTCTGTATTTTGCACCTCCCACCCTCCCATCCATCCACCCATCTATCCATCCACCCATCTATACACCCACCCATCCATCCACCCATCTATCCATCCATCCATCCATCCACCCACCCATCTATCCTTCAAGTTTGACAAGACGCCCAGGCACCACCCAAGAACAGGCATCTCCAACATGATGCTGCCACCACCATGTTTCACCATTGAGATGCTATTTGTTGAGTAATTGTCAGTGTTGGGTTCTCTAAGGTTCTTTAAAATGGGGTTCTTTAAGGGTTCCTTAGTAAAGTCTCTGCTGTATGGACAACCATGGTAACTCAAATATCCATTGAATGCTTAAATGGTTCTTTGTCTGGTTAAAAAGTGAACTTCACTTTGGTGGACTCTCAGTTCTAGATGGTTCTATTTAGCACCAAAAAGTCAAAGAACCCTTTTTCAGTACTACATAGAACTTGTTGTGCTTAGCGTTTACCAAAATAGATATGCTGTCCCACATGAGATGCTCTAGCGGTGCCAAAACTGCACGAAAATGTCTCTCCGACTGAAGCTCTTCGAGTATTACTCCGCCAGGTGCACATGTATCCTTGCACCAACGCCAGCGCTTCCGAGACCAAACACCAAACGCCAAAGCTGAATATTAGAATTATAGAAGTAAAAGACTGACAATAAGGATTATAATGCGTTAATAATTAATTATAATTGCTTTAAAAACGATTGTTTAGCTTTAAATTTGGATGATGATGGTTTTACTGACCAGCCCGATACCTCCAATGAAGGCTAAAGCCCAACGAAAGCTAGATGCTGGAGATTTCACGCTGTTACAGGGCAGCACTCATCATAAGTGTTGCTAGGTTGGCAGGTAGGTAGGGTACATTGTGTGGTTTGAGACACGGAATAAGGTCAGCCAATCATAGAGCATGATCTGCTGCACAGCAAGTTCTTAATATTGAACATTGGCAGTGTGTGTAGCAGTGTGTGTAGCAGTGTGTGTCACCATGGGATTAATGTAACCTGTAAGAGCACCTAAAATTTTGCCCATCATAACCTGTTCCTCGACTGTTTTCACTGAAGGTCTGAGGATGTTGTTTAGCAGCAGGGGTGACTGATAGAGGGGGACTATTTTATCTGGCGGAAGGTCGATTAACACACAGATCATTTTATCTTCAATTCTAACAATAAACAGCGAAGACAGGACTGTGTGGTATAAGCTCAGTAACACACTGGAGGTTCGTGCTATAGTGAAGGTTGGGGGTAATGGTGGCTCAGCAGTAAGAGCTCCGGGCTATTGATAATAAGGTTGTGGGTTCGATACCCAGGCTCAGCAAGCTGCCACTGTTGGGCCCTCTGGGCATGTTGTGTTCACAGCACACACAAGCAGAAGCCAAATTCCATCTGTATCCGTCACAAAATGGTAAATATGGATGTCTTGTCTGAGAAATCAGGCGCTGATGTACTGACACTGACTCGTACCTACGACCACAGTGCGACAGTACCAATAAACCACTCCCTTTAGTGCTCCCTCTCATAAATCATTGCCTTAATAATGAACTATTTTGTTGTTTGGCAACCTGGCCTACTGTTAACAACCTCCACTAACTAGCAGAAGAATTGCTTGTCAGTATTACTGAGAATAGATTTAATTAATAATTAAATATTGATTAAAATTTGAGCTGTATTTTATTAAAGGGAATGTTTAACACCATCTTTTTATGATTTATCGCTTCATTTTTGTTGTTCTTTCGAAATAAAGAGTTCTACCAGAGCAGAGAACAAACCTTGCCTGCATCACATCCTGCTCCCAAAGCCAGGTGTGTGTGAGAGAGTGTGTGTGTGTGGCGGCCTTGTGGAACATTACATATGCATTATGGGAAGCGAGGGAAGGAAAAGAGGAGGGGGGGGGTCTCAAGAATGGACGAGGATCATGAATAGTTTATAGAACATGAGAGAGACCAAACGGAGGGCACCAGGAGATATCTGAGCCCATCAATATTACAGCACCTCTCCACATGTAGCGCATACACAGGGGCCAAACGTCTCGGGCTCTGGGCCGTCCGCCACGCTGGAGGAAGCCCGCAGAAGTTCGGGAAAGTTTGAAGATGAGATTCAACTTTCCGGAGCGGACTGCATCCTGTATCAGAGTGGCTGATTTAAAGGAGAATAACACTGGGCTTTTGGGGGACTATGACTGTAGCCCACCAATTAGCATGGTGCCAAAAGGAGCCATATGCACCATCCACCAATGAGCCACAACATTACGACCACCTCCCTAATATGTGTGACACCAAAACAGCTCCAACCTGCTGTGGCATGGCGTCTACAGGACCTCTGAAGGTGGTGGAACGTGGTCCCACAAAGCCCCCCACAGGTAAACGGCCTACACCTCCCAGGCCATCCACATGGTAGAGGAGGAAACGGGACTTGCCCTCGTCCATATATTCAGAGTCCAGTTACGAAGCTCCCGTGTCCATTGTAGGAGTTTTTAATGGTGGACAGGCGTTAGCATGGGCACCCTGATCTGCCCTATATACGCAGCAGGGGGCGCTGCACTGTGTGTTGTGACACGTTCCTCCTCCCGTAATCGGTTGGGCCCAGTGTCACTCTTGCACTTCGGTGAGCCTCGATCGCCCGGCGCTCTGTCGCCTGAGGCGTCTAGACCCTGTCCATGCGCTACCTGTAGAGAGGTGCTGTACTACTGATGGGATTGTGCAGAATGCGACAGGCACCAAACCAATCACAGAGCACCTTTTACTTGACCCCGCCCCTTTGTAGTACGTAGGAATTTCCCAGTTGTGCCTAAAGCTTTAATTTCTAAACTGTATGGTGTTTATTATTAATCAGTAAACGTCCGCTTGCGATCTGCTGCTGAATGCTGATTGGCTGCTAAACTGGAGTAAAGTGCTGGGCCATCGCAAATGCACATAACACACTGTTAGACACAGTCCTTTAATCGGAGTACAGTGCAGCGCCCCCTAGCACCTCATCAGCCTGGAAGACAACATTGAGTGGCAGTTTTCCTCAGTACAAGTTCAGGAGACAGGATGGGAGACAGGACAGGTGCACTGACAGGAGTCAGGATAGGACATAGGACAGGTGATGGGACAGGGGAATGGAGGGGAGATAGTGTAAGACAGAATAGGAGACAGTAACAGATAATGAGACATAAACCGTAACTGGGTTTACGGGACAGGGACAATAACAGGAACATGGATGACAACCGGAACAGGACAGGGAACCGAAGACAACACAGACAAAACACCAGGGATGTTAGAGGCTGATCAGACAGGGGACCAGGTGCCCAACATTGGGCTGCCGACGGTAGAGCAGTTGACCTGGGGTGGGTCTTTTTTTCAAAACTTCTAAATCAAGACATCATGAGCAAATATGGAAACCATCCCTCCGTCAATCTTCTTATCTGCTTTGTCCTGGCCTGGGTCGCGGCAGGTCCAGGGCCTACCTGGAATCCTTGGAGGCCTACCTGGAAGTATGTGGAGACCAGGCAACACTTAAAAAAATAAGACAAATGAAAAAACAACACCACAAACAAACAAGTAAATAACACTGTATGATCCAAGCGATCAGTGTTAATTAGAACCCAAACACTGAACTTCACCCAACAATCCGCTGGCATGTATAATACATCAGAAGAATATTAAGATGAGAATTGTGATGGCAAGAGGAGTCGTGTGGAAAAAAAACCCAAAACAAACGAGACTAATTAAGGGCTTATTTGCTTTTGTGTAATGTTGCCGTTTGTAGCTTAGCGGGGGTAAACAAACATCTTCAATTAAGCGGCGGGGCCCGGCCGCTGTATTTGTTCAACACGCGCTCTACAAATTCATCTGAACAATTGGATTATTGACAGTTTCACTACTCTGTTAGGGGTCAATAATTTATCAGTGGAGTGTAACACGCTGTTAGGCTTGCAGTAGGGGGTGGGATTAATATTTATACCACTGGAGCCCTATCGAGTGGAAACGGCACGCTGCACTAATGAGCAGAGCAAACTTTCACCAAATAAAAAAAGGGAAACACTTCACTGCACTGTATATTTATTCCCCCTTGAGGAGGGGGGTGGGGTGTGTGGGGGTGGGGGGCTAATGTGCACTGATGTAGGAGTGCGTATTGTTCCTGAGCTCCGTTATGGCAGGGTCGGGGGTCATGGCTGCCCAGGGCCAGGATCAGGACAGGGTCAGGACTCTGCATCCTTCTCTCTGTAATGATTCAGCAGGTGATGAAGCCCGGGTGCAAATATGAGTGGTGTTTATCACGGCCCATTATGGCGATGAACCCAAATAGAAAAAGCACAAAAGACTTATAAAAGCAGAAAAACATAGAAACTGGGCAGCAGGCCAGAAAACAAACGAGATCCAGACCATCTGAAAGTGCAAACACAATAAACAACAAACTTGGAAATGAGAACAAAGAGCAGAGAAGAACAACAACAACATCAACAGTACTCCACAAAGCTCAGGGAGAGCCCGAGGGGTTTAAGAGCACCGAACACGAACAAGAAACACCAGGGGCAAACGACGAGGGGCGGGGTCAGAGACAAGAAACAAGTGAGAACACTAAAGACCAGGCAGGGCGAGGGTGGAGACTGGGAGAAAAAACAAAAGCAGGAGTGCGTGGAGAAAGTCAACAAAGGGGGCCAGATGGAAGACAGGACAGGAGACAGAATAGATGACGGGACAGGGGACTAGACAAGAGACTGAACAGGTACACTGATGGGAGGTGGGACAGGAGATGGGACGGGGGCAAGATGGAAGACAGGACAGGAGACAGAATGGATGACGGGACAGGGGACTAGACAAGAGACTGAACAGGTACACTGATGGGAGGTGGGACAGGAAATGGGACGGGGGCAAGATGGGAGACAGGGAACTAGATGAAAGATGAGAGACTGAACAGGTACACTGATGGGAGACGAGACAGGAGATTGGACGGGGACAGATGGAAGACAGGACAGGAGACGGGATGGATGACGGGACAGGGGACTAAACAAGAGACTGAACAGGTACACTGATGGGAGGTGGGACAGGAGATGGGACGGGGGCAAGATGGGAGACAGGAGACAGAATGGATGACGGGACAGGGGACTAGACAAGAGACTGAACAGGAACACTGATGGGAGACGGGACAGGAGATGGGACAGGTGATGGGATAGGGGGCAAGATGGAAGACAGGGAACTAGATGAGAGATGAGAGACTGAATAGGTAAACTGATGGGAGACGGGACGTCTAGTCCCCTGTCCCACCATCCATGCTGCAGGGTGATGTACAATAAAACATTGTATCTGTCAGATTCGCCACTATTATACCATCATCAACATTTCATATATAAAACTCAGAAGACGTGTGTAGCCTCACTGGTGGATTTAGATAGGAAATAAAATATGGGCTATATCTGTGTTGTAGTCATGGCGACCGGCAACCAGCGACCCGTTCCATTCACCTTCACTGTAAAGAAATCAAAGTGGGTAAGTTTCTTTACAGTGAAGCACAATTTCACACCAAAGCCCGACTCTGAGTGTAGTATTCTCAAAGCCGGAGTGACAGGCTCCATGTTAACACAGCTTAGAGGCAGCTGGGCTTTCAGATGGCGTAAAAACACTGAGTTATGTGCTGAGGCTGCTGTGACCAGAGGCTCATACAGGACAGCGTTTCCCAAAATCTGCTCAAAGCACATTCTTTACTCTCTCTCTCTCCCTCTCTCTCTGTGCCTCACACACACACACACACTCACACACACACTGTAGCAGGTCGAAGTGCAGCCTCCCTCACCTGCCATAGATGAACAGAAGATGCACAGCAGGTCAGCCTGCAGCCTGAGCCCACAGCCTCACAGCTCATTAAACACACACACTTATACACACACACACACACACACACACAAACACAGTTCACCAGCTCAATCCCATACCAACACACACAGCTAACTCTCACACCAGCGTTGTAAACCCCAGTGTTGACGTTTAGTAATTTCATTGAGTGATGAGGGGAACGTCTTCAATGTTATTTATTTATTTATTTATTTATTTATTTGCAAGTTTAAAGAGGAAGTCCACCAATCTTTAAAAATGTCACTACAATTCCGTGGTTGGGATGTAAACAGCTGTTCAAAGTGGTTTTGGCTAAAAAACCCTCCGTTCTGGAGAAACTCACCACCTCAGATATCTTCACTGTGGTGGTGAATGGAACCAGGTGTCACAGTGTTGTGGGTATGATGTCCGGGTAGCCAATATTGGGTCCTTGAGCAAGGCCGTTGCATGGCTGACCCTGTGCTCTGCCCCTGGCACTCTAATCTGGGAAATGTAAATGCAGGCACACGTCACTACTTATAACTATGTGTGGTAGCTGTCATGTAAAAACCTCGTATCCCCAAAAAGGAAATTTTACAGGAGGAGGAAAAAACCTTCTCAGCGTTCAGTGGACGTCACTGGAAAAGGATTTAATTCCAGGTCATTTTGGAGTTTTTCTATTGGTTCATTCATCATGACATTCTGATACAGTATAAAGAACAGCTGCCAAATAACAAGCCCATCTGACTCCTTTTAGTCCTGGGCCGGAACGCCCTTCTCTCACGATGCACGACATTAAGACTGGGAGTGTAACCATATGACAGCTCAGGCTTAAACTTGTTCATAAGACCAGCAGAAGACTGTGCTTCATTTATCTGTAAGAGCAGATTCTAATTAGCTACTGAATTTATGAAGCTGTGCTGAAGTGGACCTGCAGCCCCACTCAGGCCAGAGGGAGCAATAAGCCCGGACGGTTCTCTCCCTGATACACCGCGGCCAGACAGAACCTGCAGATCTGGAGTCGCGCAAAGAACCAGAGAGAGAGAGAGAGTAAATATTGAAATAATTGTGGCTCACAATAAACACACACACACACACACACACACACACAAACACACGTATATATATATATATATATATGAATGGACCAATAGAAATGCTCCAAAATGACCTGGATTATTTTTTTACATTGACTTCCATTGAAAAGTTCAGAGGGTTTTTTCCTCCTCCTGTAAAGCTGCTGTTCTAAAGACAAGTTATTTGTGACACTGAGACGACAATAAATAAATAAATAAATAAATAAATAAATAAATAGTGTGTGTGTCTATTAGCCACAGCCAGGGTCAGGCAAAAAGCCTTGTTCCGACAGTGACATTACAGCACAGTACTGGACAAACAAACATTACACATAAAAATACAATTATCTATTGGATATTAGAATAAATACTAATAATATATATATATACACACAAAAAATGTGGTTTTATGTGTCTGTCTGTTTCACTAATGATTTCCAGCGCTCTCCTGGATGAAGCCCAGTTCATACAGTGGCCAGAAACTTGTGCTTTTCTGCAAATGCTAAATATTCTAGTTTCTGACTTTATGTTTATTTGGGTTTATTCTAATGTTATATAGAGTTAATTACAGATAGACACTCTCACTGACCACTGACTTTATGTTTATTTGGGTTTATTCTAATGTTATATAGAGTTAATTACAGATAGACACTCTCACTGACCACTGACTTTATGTTTATTTGGGTTTATTCTAATGTTATATAGAGTTAATTACAGATAGACACTCTCACTGACCACTGACTTTATGTTTATTTGGGTTTATTCTAATGTTATATAGAGTTAATTACAGGTAGACTCACTGACCACTGTCTTTATGTTTATTTGGGTTTATTCTAATGTTATATAGAGTTAATTACAGGTAGACACTCTCACTGACCACTGACTTTATGTTTATTTGGGTTTATTCTAATGTTATATAGAGTTAATTACAAGTAGACGCTCTCACTGACCACTGACTTTATGTTTATTTGGGTTTATTCTAATGTTATATAGAGTTAATTACAAGTAGACGCTCTCACTGACCACTGACTTTATGTTTATTTGGGTTTATTCTAATGTTATATAGAGTTAATTACAGGTAGACACTCTCACTGACCACTGACTTTATGTTTATTTGGGTTTATTCTAATGTTATATAGAGTTAATTACAGGTATATATATATATATTACATATATATTATATTATATATAATATATATTATTACATACATATTATATATATATTTCTGCTCATTTTACACACAATATTTATGTGTTTACTAAATTGAACATATTGGAAAAATAAAACACATAATGTGCTATTACATTTGCACATGGCACATTTTTAGTTCCCCCGTGGGTTAAATTAATAAAGAATAAACAGTAATTATGAACATGAAAATGTGTGTTTTTTCCTCAGCAGAGCTTTTGTTTGTTTATATTAATTTTAATTATATTTAAGTCAATTATACAGTTGATATTAACCATTACACTGTTTTCTTCAGTTGATCCTAAATTGATTGTTTCCTCCAGAAGCTGGAATTGTAAAATTCTGAGCTTTGTAAATCTGAGAAGCAGAAGGAGGGGAGGATCAGCTCTAATAGAGGAGTGAGGTAATGTCAGTAGGTTCGCTCGTGTTGTTGATTTTCTTATGACAAAATCTTCAAATTCTGTAATAATAATAATAATAATAAATGTTTCTGGCCCATTTTATATGTTATGTTTTATTGATGCGAATTGATACATATTGATAAGAGTTGTTAACAAACTATTAGCTAAATACAAATTGCTGTCATATCAGGGATCTGTTATTATAGCAGTATGCAAAGGGAATCAATGTAAATTCATACTGCGTTATTTTTTAATGTCCGTGTTTGTTCTTATTTATTTATTTTAAACTAGAATTCAGTGTTGGTTTTGATTCCCGACGCTGGGCTATTCCACAACTGGCATGTTTATTGTAGCATTTGTAGTTTACAAAGCTTATTTACTAAGTAGTAAATAAAAATGTATGTGGCATCTGCAAAACTAATGACACATCAAATGTGTTATATTATAAACACACACACACACACACACACACACACACACACATATATATATATATATACTATTATTATCATCATTATGCTGAATTCAGTAAACAGAACCTTTGTCTGAAACGTTTGCTTTTTGTTTATTTCTTTACTTATTTACATCAGCAGCCTTTGATCTGACATGTCCAAACATTTGTATAAGACTACATATATAAATACAGTTTTTGTCTTCATACATTTATATTAACATATATGTGTGTGTGTGTGTGTGTGTGTATGTGTGTGTATGACATCACTGTCAGATAAAAACCTTTTAAAAAAAATAAAATAAAACGTTCTCAGCTTTTATGGAAGTCAATGCAAAAGATTTTATTCCAGGTAATTTTGGAGCATTTCTATTGGTCCATTCAGCAGAATATCCTGATACAACCAATATAAATAAGAACTGTCAGATTTTAGTTTTGTCAAAATGTTTTTGTCTGACAGCAACAACATATATTTACAAAGCTTGTATCTCCAAAAACAGAACAATAGAAGGGAAAAAACATCTTACATTTTTTTTTTAATTTAAAAAATTACATTTAGACTTTTTAACTATGAAGCTCAGTTTTTGCAGTTTTTCTCTTTTTGCCATAATATAAATCTGACAGTTCTTCTTTATGTTGTATGAGAATATCAACGGAGCAATAGACACACTGCTGTGTGTGTGTGTGTGTGTGTGTGTGTGTGTGTGTGTGTGTGTGTGTGTGTATATATTTATTTATTTATTTATATCTATATTTATAGAAAGGCCAGTCTTCTCTTCAGTGCTGCATTAATCATGCAGACTGGCTGGGTAAGTCTCAGTGTTATAAAAGGTGTCTGCCCAGATGCCGGACACAGATCTGCAGCTCGTGGAGAGCGTTCTCTACCTGCAGGCCTGTGTGTGTCTGAGCTTTCTCTGCGGACAGTAACTAGATCGTAATTCAAATGAGGACAGCGCAGATAACCTCCCTCAGTGACTCATTTGAAAACTGTGCATAAATCACACTGTATATAAAGCTTCATTATCAGGAGTCCGCTCCACTGGACTTCTCTCTTATCTAAACTTCCATGCATAAAACATCAGCATCACTTCAGCAGACCGGCAGACGGACCACGTCTGAGACAGAGGTGGAAACCACAGGGCTGGACCGAACTCAGGCCTGCGTACAGAAAACACACACACTCACACACACACACACTCACACACACTCACACACACACACTTACACACTCACAGCAAGCGGCTAAATTGAATAATTCACAGCTCATAAACGAGGGAAGGACTTTAAAAAAAGGTGTGCAGATGAGGTGAGCGTCTGCTGAGGCATGTTGGACATTCATTATTGATGGAGGGCCGAGTTCTCTCTCACCCTCTTACTATAGAACAGGGCTCAGTAGGAGCACAGGTCCCCCAGGTCACCGCCATTCTAACCACTGTAAAGCCATGCAGAATTTGGGCAGATGTGCGGGATGTTCTGGGGTTGTCTGTTGGGTTGTTATGGTGCCGTTTCCACACATCTGTATGATCTGCAGCCGAGTTTTGGGGTCTTATGTGGAGTGAAGTGAAGTGCTGTAGCACAGAGGCCTGTTCTAACACAATTACAGTGCTTTGGTGCCATCTAGTGGCCGAGAGACTAAATAACCTTCAGATTGTGGGAAACTATATCTAACTACATCTAGCTTGTCTAGTCCCTGTAGAGAAGAAGTACTGCCAATAGAATAGGACTCTCTGGAGCAGATCAACATCATGACCCTATTGGCTCTGTGCTGCCTAATAATGCCAGGCGTGGACTAGAGGGGTATAAAGCCCCCCAGCATTGAGGAGCTGTGGAGCAGTGGAAGAACTGTGTTCTCTGGAATGATGGTGGTGGAGCTCCATCCAGTACTTTTGGGATGAGTTGGGGATGATGAGGTGGGGTGGTGATCAATAATATATAATATTTATGTGTGTGTGTGTGTGTGTGTATACACATATATATTTGAAGGTTATATATATATATATATATATATATATATATATATATATAGAGAGAGAGAGAGAGAGAGAGAGAGAGAGAGAGAGAGAAACAGATGTGGACCAGGTGTGTTAGGTTAAGGCTGTAACTGGACCGCAGGGTTTGGCAGCACACACTCTCCTGAAGTGTCCCAGGATGCAATGCACCATCGTGGGCACTAGATGGCGTGCTGTACCAACTTATTCGGATTCGAGTTTGACTTCCTGCAGGGCTCGAAAATATGAGTGTGTGTATCATCACAGAACAGTGTGAGTGTGTGAGTGTGTGAATGTAATCTGCATGATTAAACATTTATTTAAACAAAAGTTTAATAATTACAATTTTACTGTATTTGATTTTTTATACATTGTATAGATTATTGATTTCTTACTTGTTGTATAATAAAGTTATAATAATAATAAGAAGAATAATAAGAAGAAAAATAGAAAGACTAAACATTATTATTATTATTATTATTATTATTATTATTATTATACCAATTTAAAAATCCTTTTTTTTTAAATAATTTAAAGAACAAGAAGAAAGAAACCAAACTATTTTTACTAAATTTAATACTAAATTAATGTATTACTAAAAAGAAAATATATTATTGGTTATATTATTATCCAGTTACATATGTATATTAATTAGTACAATAATTATATATATAAATAATATATATATTATTTTAATGAAATTATGTTTTTTTTAATACCAATTTAAAAAAATACCAAAAACAAGAACTGATCTCAAACTATTATTACTAAACTAATTTATTACAAAAATATAGAAATATATTATTGGTTTTATTATAACCAATTACATATGTATATTAATTATGTTAAGTAAGATCAATTAATGGAATTATATATAAATTAATTAATTATAGTATATATTAATGTTTACTATATAATAAAAATAATAATAATAATAATAATATGAACTTATAATGTATGTCTACAATAAATTATATCATTAATTATATTAAGTAAGATATAAGATTTAAAGTAAATATATAGTTATTATTATTGTTGTTGTTGTTGTTTGTGTAGTCTATAATGTGTAGACAGACTGTTTTCCTTTGTAAGAGGATAATATTATTGTTCTGTTGTTTATTTACTTCTCGGGGATTATGCCTATGAATCAGCCTTAAATAAACAGGCTATTGCAACAATAACAGTGTCTGATCTGGTCTGATCTGGTGTGAGATCTGCTGCTGGGAGCTCGGCTGTGCTTTCTGCCGTCCCTCTACTCCATGTACTGTGGCCTGGTCTGGCTCTGAAACTGCACAGGGGGAAAAATAAATGCAGGCGGCTGCAGGACTGAGGGCAGCAGTGCGGACTGTGAGGCTGGTCATGGCATCACGCGGGACTCTCCTGTTTCTCATAGCTGTCCTGGTTGGGGTGAGGAGCACAACTGCTGCAGATACTGAATCTGCTCCAACCACTCCATACAGTTCCTCACCTAATCAGACAGAAGCAGCTCCACGCTTCAGTGCGAGACCGACTCCAACAGGCAGGAGAGTGGCTCCTGGAAAGACCACTGGTTTTACCCCAAGCACTGCAGGACCAACGGTCAGAACTACAACAAAAGCTGCTCGGCTGACCACACCGGTCAGCTTCAAGACTGAGGACCTGAGCGAGAAGAGTGAGCAGAAGTGGATTAGAGACAATGAGCCGCCCACATTAGGTAAAACCACCAAATACCACAAAGTAAACAAAGTAATCAATGAAATTCTGTAGAAATAAATGAAAGTGAGGATTTTGAGAGCACGCTTTTGTTAAAGGGAGTATTTGAGGATTTGATTCTTTTAAAATTTGCAGTAATTTGGTTTAATTATGTCAATTACATCAATGTTTACGTAAACATATGTAAAGATTAGGCTTATTTATAATTAAACTGTTTTATATGTATCTAGTGCAGAAATCCAGGTCATCCCAAAGGGGTTCACTTACTTTTTCACATTTTTCTGTTTATTCTCCAGTAGCATCGTACGACTGCGTTGACTGAAACACTGTGGTAATTAGTCTACGGATGTTTATTTTGCATGTAAATTTAATTTCGAACCAGTTAATAAAGATACCGAAAACTGAACACCTGTCATTACCGTAACCAACAGTTCTGCGTCGGTAATGACGGTGTTGCGGTAATGACAATTTTCACTTTTAGACTCCAGATCATGGAATTTGCTTTAAGATGGGCATTTAAATAAATATAAATAAAGTTAACGTAAAATGTTTGGGGGTAAAATATTGCCGTTACGATATGAGCGGTATAAGCGGTAATGACACTGAATAAATCTTTACCTTTAAAAAGTTCGGTAATGTTGTAGTAATCAGTGAAATGTTGGAGACGGTGATATATTATTCACAAATATGCAAAAGTACACAAAAATATGCAGCTATGACTGTAAATAATAATCGTGTTTTTAGGTTTTTATAAAAACATAAATTATGTTTTTTTTATTTGTTAATCATTTATTCATTTTTTTAATTAATTTTACACTTTTTAATCATTTTATTAGAGCAGACAACGAGCAAAGTATTGATTTTTGGGCCATATTTAGTTTAAATAATTACTGATTTATCACTGATTAATGCCATTCCGCTGCATGAAGGGTCCTGCTGAGAGTGAGGGGTCTCTTTGTGAGGACCTCCTCCATAATTCTGGGCTTATTCAAACACTGTAAAGTCGCCTCTTCCTGTGTCCAGAGCCAGCTAGGGCAGAGTGAGGTTTGCGCTCTGAACAGGGGCTAACAGAGGCCATAATCACTCTACTGTGTGGTGATTTTCCACAGAGCGTGAGCAGAAGTCTGGACTTCAGGGCTAATAGAGTAGCGTAGTTCAATGTACAGATGTGTGGAAGTGTGCATGTCCATGTGATGAGTTATACTGTAGTAAACACTGCTATGTAGCACTGTATAACACTAGATACCAGGCAGCAAGGTCACCCAGGGTCAGAGAGTGAGTGTCTGTCTCTACTCAGGCTAAGCCAAGGGCTCAGATCCACAACAAACACAGTCTGTAGTAGAGCAGCTGATATAGAGATGCAGTATCAGTATGGATGGGTATGGATTGTATGGGTATGGATTGTAAGGGTATGGAGTGTAGTGGTATGGATTGTAAGGGTATGGATTGTAAGGGTATGGAGTGTAGTGGTATGGATTGTAAGGGTATGGATTGTAAGGGTATGGAGTGTAGTGGTATGGATTGTAAGGGTATGGATTGTAAGGGTATGGATTGTAAGGGTATGGAGTGTAGTGGTATGGATTGTAAGGGTATGGATTGTAAGGGTATGGATTGTAAGGGTATGGAGTGTAATGGTATGGATTGTAAGGTTGTGAGTATTGGATGAGTTTAGATGGGTATGGATTGTAAGGGTATGGATTGTAAGGGTATGGAGTGTAATGGTATGGATTGTAAGGGTATAGATTGTAAGGGTATGGAGTGTAATGGTATGGAGTGTAGTGGTATGGATTGTAAGGGTATAGATTGTAAGGGTATGGAGTGTAATGGTATGGATTATAAAGGTATGGATTGTAAGGTAATGAGTATAGGATGAGTTTAGATGGGTATGGATTGTAAGGGTATGGACTGTAAAGGGTATGTGTTTAGATGGGTATGGATGGTATGGGTATATGGTGATTTTTTGATGAGTAAGGGTATGGATTGGTGATGGTATGGATTGGTACGCTTACAGATGGGTATGGATGCTATGGGTATAGATTGGGGATATATGGTTGGGTATGGGTATAGATTGGTGATGTATAGATGACTAAGTGTATAAACTAGTGATGGTATGGGTTGGTACGCTTACAGATGGGTATGAATGGTATGGGTATGGATGGTGTGGGTATAGATTTGTGATTTATGGGTGGGTATGGGTATAGATGGGTGTAACCTTGCTGTTATGGGTGCAGAAGGGTTTAGATTGTAAGGGTATGAAAGGGTATCAAAATATGTATTTCATTATAGTTGAATTGCCGCCTCCAGACTCCTGCATTTCTAACTACCCCCAAGTATTCATGCCGTATGACTGAATGGTGAAGAATGTCATAGTCATACTGTCCACTGTAGCAAAACCCAAGCCCCACCACCCCAAGATGCCTAGTTATCAATCTACAGGCTCTGTCTTTGCACTTACAGTGGAGTAAACACTATAGTGCTTTTGGGAAAACAGAGCTCCAGATTGTATCCAGCCTTCACTAATTACCTCCAAAGGACTCAAAGGCCCTATAAAAACCACAGACACTCCTGGCTGACTAATATGAAGGGTATTATGGAGGGGGAGAGACCAGATCTTGGTGTACACTAAACGATCCAGCTGTTAGTACAAAGAGAAACCTGTAAGGTGAAAAGTTCACAGTGTACAAATCAGATTTGTTTTACAGTGGTGGTGAATGGAATCAGGCGTCTTCATGACCACAACACAAATATGGCCAATCTATTTACTATCCAAACCCACCCGTGACCCTTCTGAGTTTTATATCTAATATGTTAATGATGGTAACATCTGTGGAATCAGTGGAAAATCTGTAGAACAATAGTTTTCATTAGGCACTATTTTTTGCCGCATAACGTCCTGCAGCATGTATCCCTCCACCATTTTAATCATATGCGATTTTAAAAGCAGGTTCTAGAGCCAAACTCTTCTCAGAACTCTGGTTTTCATCTTCAACATTTAATTACGAAGGAATTTTGAAAAATCTGTGAAATTTCCCTTTTCCTTTAAATTGTATGGTCATGAGTACCATACATACTATTGCTGCCACATTAAAACCTCCATCATTTCACACACAGGTATCAGAAATACGAGGTTCTGCTACAGCAAGATAACTTAAGACCTAAAGTAATTTTCCATTAGAGTGAAGTAAACCCTTTTTCTGCAGTACAGCAGTTAGCATGTCTCCTGGTGGTCTGCATAGAGCCTTTCCTGTACCGTATACCAGGTCAGAGTAATTGGGTCATCAAAATATCAGCTCCAGATGTGAGAGTGGATTTTGTGTTGAGTCAGCAAATCATCCATAAACGCTCTCTAACTCGCCCACAGATATTTTTCCATAGCTTGGTGCCTAGTTGCCACGTCCTACACTTACACAAAGCTAAGCCATAACACACAATACAGACACATGCCAGACGTAACAGGGGCTACATTCAATCCCCTACGAGGCATCTCAGGAGGGATATCTCCGGGTAATGGGTTTATACTAGGGTGGATAAGCAACCAATAGTAACTGTTATACTGTAATTTACTTTAAAGAGCCAATATCATGGAAATCAAACATTTCCATTCTTATTTAAAAACAGTGGGTAAAACAGTTTAAACAGTTAAAATATTTAAGTGTTAAGCTGGAAATCCCATTTTAAATTTATAATGGTTGTGATGTCACAACCATGGACACATTTTATTTAGTTTAGTATTGTATAGTATAACACTTTATAGTGCAGTATAGTATTGTATAGTATGGTATTGTATGGTACTGTATGGTATAGTATAGTATAGTACAGTATAGTAAAGTATAGTATTGCAAAGTATAGTATTGTATGGTATAGTATAGTATAGTATAGAATAGTACAATATAGTAAAGTATGGTATGGTATAGTATAGTATAGTATAGTATGGTATGGTATGGTATAGTATGGCATTGTATAGTATAGTAAAGTATAGTATAGTATTGTATGGTATGGTATGGTATAGTATGGTATTGTATAGTATAGTATAGTATTGTATGGTATAGTGGAGTACAGTATAGTATAGTATATTGTGGTATAGTAACAAGTTCCTTCACATCAGTACATTATATTTATTAAGAGAATATTTTAGAACATTCTCAAAAATAAAGGTGTCTAACAGGTTCTTTGGAGTTATATTAGAGAAGAGCCACATTTGGTTCTCTTTCTGTCCACTCATTAGTCGGTCTGCCCCTTTTATAGCTAAGCTAGTGAGAAGCTCGTCTGGGAAGGTAGGGAAGAAGGCTAAAAAAGTGCAGAAGAAAATCCTGACACCAAAGACCACACCAGGAAAATCCAAACCCAGAAAGACTGGAACATCGTCAGCTCCAGGGAAAGCCAAGAAACCAGTAGACCGTATGTATGAAGAGTGTGTGTTGTATACAATATGGGCCTGCTCGCATCTGCCATACTGTATACAGTCCACTTTACCGGTGGTCATAGCCAGCATTTAGCATTCGCTCTTCTCCAGGCCTCGCTGACACTCTCCTCTGAGAAATTTAGATTTCAAAGGAGAGTCTACTATACAGATTTTTGGATAGCTTGCCTTGCAGAAGTATTTAATCCATCTAAAGTCATCAGATTTGTCTGGATTACAAAAAATAGACTTTCTGGCATTTTGTCCCTTGTCACATGCTGTTTATATAAGTATTTGGCCCCTGTTTTGTGTCTAGACCCTCCACAAACACATTTGAAGGCTGATGATTGGCGTTAATGTCACTAGCTATAGGACATGATTGTTGGCAATGTCAGACTTAGCTTATCTTGGAAATCAGCAAATTAACAAGGAGATGATGAATGAACTTCAAATAGGTAGTGATACTAGTTCATTGGCTGCTTAGTCTTCTCACAGGCTGAGTTTTGAAGGTCAGAGTTTAATGCTGCTGTTGTATCAATAACATGCAAAAGAGAACCTTACAGGTAGCCTACATACCGGGCAGGGCTTGTGCGTACTATTAAATTCATTCCTGCCGTCGCCACTGAGGCTACAGAACCCTAGTCTGAAGGGGTTGAATACTTGTGGAAGCAGCAGTTTTCAGCTCTTCATTGCTGACAAATAATGAATTCTGACTTGGAGCTCGGACTGCTCTGCAGTATAAACACTGTCTGGAACCGTCTGTGTAATCTTTATAAGTATCATTTGTAATCCAGACGAATCTGCCGACCTTTTAAAGGGCTGAATGCACTGTTTTTGAGTAAAGCACACACATGCCGACTGGTTTGGCCATCTATCTGCAGTATTTCCTGTCCGCTGCAGTGCGCTTTGTCTGCCGACCCCCTTTCTGTAGAGCAGCTTTTCTCTAGTTTGCTTCTCTGAACTGGACAGGACCACAGGGAGCCCCCTCTTTTTTGTCTGGCCTCCCCCCACCCCAACTATATACTTTATAATCTTTGTGGTTTACACTTTCCTCACTCTCTCTCTCTCTCTCTCTCGTTCTCCCTCTCTCTATCTCTCTTTATCTCTGGTGCAACAACACAGACCCCATTAACTCCCTTTCCCTGCTCCTCGTCTCGCTCACCGCCTGTCCCGGACACTTCCTCTGAAAGGGGCCTCGGGTGCATTCTCTGGGCTGGAAGTGGGGTGTTGTAGTTTCAAGGCTGGAAGAGGAAGTATGTGTGTGTGTGTGTGTGTGTGTATGTGTGTCAGAATGTGTGTGTGTGTATAAACAGAGAAAGGGGGAAAGTTCACTTCAGTGAGAGTGCCTGAGGCAGCTGAAGTAAGGGGTGGGGGGTTCACATGGTCACATTTTTCACAGTTACACATTCCCAGCGCTGGCTTACAGGCACTCCAGTCAAACTGCACTTTGTAAGAGTTTAAAGCAACAGTCTGCAGCTATTCTCCCTTCAACCAGCAGCTTCAGGATCATGCTGATGCTCCACTGGCTGGAACAGGGGGAAAATGGCGTCTCCATCATTCCCACTCCGGGCCGGAACGCTGCTGCTGCTACTGCACTATGGAGCTTTGGTGGTGGAGCTGCAGGAGGAGAACCTCTCTCCAGAACTGCTGCTGTGTAACGCTGCAGAACCCATAGAGTCATATTAGTGTAAAATCCTGTAGTATTACTCTACCGCCTCCACAGTCCACATGCTGCTCCACCTTCAGATCAAGCTTCTGCAGCTCTCAGCTTGTCCAGAAATGCATATGTACAGCTGTCCATGAGGGTGCGCTTACAGAGCTGATAGTTCCGTATGTTTGGTCAAGTGTGAAAGCCAATCTCGAATCCCCTTGCAATCAGTGGTCAGAGGTCCGTTTCAAGCGGACTCTGGTGCAGCCAGCCTCACATGTGGAAGCTATCTGCTCCAGGTGTCACATGACTGCTTTGACTTATCTGAGATGGGGAAAACCCGTTTGCATCTGGTACATAGTTCCGATTGGTTCTGCCACCAGAAGAACATTAGGTCAGATATCTGGATCCCAAAGGTACTGGAGGGAGGATCCTAGGGGATTTGTACCTCTCTAGTCCAAACTTACAGTTGAGCATGGTGGCTTTTGTACAGCTCCTCCAGAGCGTCCTCCATTCGACCAGCAATGCTTTTCTATGAAGATTATGCAAAAGATTTTGAATTAATGAATTTTGCTTTGCCAAGACGTCAGGAAATCTGCCACAAAGATTTCTATTGGTCTAAAAGCTTTGGCAGGTCATGAGATCCCTAAACCATTCGGCTTAACTGGAAGGAAATGACTCATCCATCTCATATTCATGCAGGACAGCTCGCTCAGGACAGAAGACACCAGACTACAGGTCCAGTGGGATTCAGAAGTGAGAAAGTGTTACGCTGTTGTAGCCCGGAGAATGCAGGGTGAGGGAGGGTGTGTTTGTAGAAGAGATGGACCGAGCTGAACTCTAACAATAGCCACCAGTCTGTCCTGCAGATGTGCAGATTGGGTTTGGTGGGTTTGGTGGGAATTCCCTCTGAAAGCACATGTCACAATGCTCGTCTGATATTCCGACACACAGTACAGGATCTTCCTTGTTGGGAATTTGTGATCCTGATGAGTGTGGTTGGGTCTCTGAAAGGAAGTAGGTTAGGTTGCTGCAGTCCCACCCCACTAACACTGGCTTGGTCATGATGGTCAAAAAGTTTGGTCTTACTGGTTGACTAGCTTGGTCAGGTTGGTCATGCTGGGATGCCATCTAAACCATCATGGTCAAAAGGCAGCATACCCTACTCTGAGCTGGACCAAGCTTGCTCCAGTACGACTAACCTGAGCACTCTGGTCCACCATTACGGTCCACCAGTATTCCTCCGACCATCAGACCACTCATCTTGTTCTTCCACCCATCCACACCATTTCTCTTTCTCCATCCCTCAACCTTGGAGTGTCCATTAAAGTTGACTATCTGCACCGTGTTCTGTGTCAACCTCTGCCTCAGAGTGCCCCCCGCTGGGTCTGGAGAGTTTGCGGGTGAAGGACTCCCAGTTGCAGGCATCGTCCCACCAGCGCCGTGGCCTGGGACCTCACCGTGGACGACTCAACATACAGGCAAGGCTTACACTGCTAACATCCGTATGCATGCAGCACATCAGCGAGGCTTACCCTGCTAACACGGCTGCTGTTGTGTTTGTGTGTGTGTGAAATCATGCAGTCTGGTATTGAGGATGGGGATATTTACGATGGAGCCTGGTGTGCTTTGCATGAGGATAAAAACCAGTGGCTGCAAGTGGATGCCTTGAGGGCTACTCGATTCACAGGGGTCATCATACAGGGCCGCACTTCTCTCTGGAGGTAAAGTATGGCAAAAACGAACACTGTAAGTAAGTAATGTTGTCAGCGAGGTTACAATTATTATATGTATTTATTTTTTCACTTTTTTGCCAAACCTTTAGCTGGAATTGGGTCGAATCCTTCAAGGTGCAGTTCAGCAATGACTCCATAAGCTGGAAGCCTTGTATGAATGGGACGCAAGAGGCGGTAAGGCTTGCCCCTGTAAACACTGCCTGTAAGATTGATGTATGGCGTCCTGCTCAGGGCCTGAAGCAGTCCAGGCCAAAACGGGACTCCTTATAACCAGCATGAATGGGCGGGGCTAAACTGCATATATAAATGTAGATGTAAATGTGCTGGATTTTCTGAAGACCATCAAAGCAAATGAGCTCAGAAAGATGATTCATTAACCTCTGGTATAAGTTTCAAGTCAGTGGGTTTTCAGTTCTTCTCCAAGTTCAGGGAAACGTCTCAAAATTATGGTCTGTGGAAAACTGAATGTAAACTACAGATGCAGAAGTGTTTCCGCATCACAAGGCTGAAGGCAGGGCCCTGGCCGGCACAGTAGGGCTGACTGGACGCTGCTGATGTTGGACATCAGCTCTGGCGTCCCCACGACGCTGTATCATCCCCATCATTTGGCGGGCCTGGGACCCCCTGGCAGCACACTCGAGGCTCTATTAGAGACTGGAGGCAGCTGTTGGCAGCAGTTGGCAGGGTTAAGTGGCTCTTCTGGAAAGAATGGCCTGCCCGCTGCTGTGTACTCAATGCCAGCTTTCAGTTTGCCCACGCGGCATACACTGGCACACTCAAAAACCCCTGCCAAATGCTGCTGAGCCAAAAGCCATTTGGGCTAGTTGAGCCGGAGGGGTCCGATGAATGTGATCTTTGGTGCTAACAGGTGTTTGAGGGGAACCAGGACACTGAAACCCCGGTGCTGGGCGACTTCCCCGAGTCCACGGTGGCGCGCTACATTCGGATCAACCCTCAGACCTGGTTCAAGAACGGAACCATCTGCCTCCGAGCAGAGGTGCTGGGCTGTGCTCTCCCAGGTACTGTACGGCACTAGCTGAGCCAAATTCATACAGCATAACACCATGAATAAGCAGCCACTGGAGTAGTAAATACATCAATTCACATATTTTTCCACCTTCAGAGAGCACCACCATTTACTTCATTTACCATCAAAAAGGCCATTAAGTACAAGTAATTTTCAGGAGACTCACTTTCAGTGTTTCAGCTGAAATCTGCAAGCTTTCCTCACCTCCTGCCCAAGATCCGAAGCGTACCACCTCATCTGTTAAACATGGTGGAGGGTGTGTTCTAAAATTCTGCAGAAAGATCTTTCCTCACCTCCTGCCCATGATATAAATCATACCACCTTATCTGTTAAACAAGGTGGTGGGTGTTCTGAAATCTTCGGGGAGGTTTTTCCACACCTCCAAAGTTCAGTCTTATAAGTCTTATAAGTCCAAGTCCATCATGCTAAGTTGTCGGTAGTATGGGTGGTCCCCCGGGTTTCTTCTATCTGATCTCCTCAGAAAGATCTTCTGAACTATGAAGAACTTGCACTTAGTGGCTGCTTTGACTGGGAATGAAAGTAAATCAACAGAGATTATATGTACATGAAGACATAGTGACCTTTCTAACTGACCTTTGTAACTCCCTTTAGATCCCAACAACATCTACCAGTGGCAGGCACCGGCGGTCACGCAGGACAAGCTGGACTTCAGGCATCACAACTACAAAGAACTGAGGAAGGTATGATGTTTCCCGAGGAGATCTGGAATTGATCCAACTCAGTTGTTGAACCAGGCTTAAGCTTTCTTGACCTCTAGAAGGCCTCTAGAATGATGAAAGAGGCAATATTAAGGTTCCTAAGAGACGTGAATTCTCTACTGAAAGACGTTCTTCTGCGGAAGCCTGTGGCGGCTGCCTGATGAAGATGAAGGGTGTAAGTGTGCAAGTCAGGCCAAGTTGGACTTCACGGTGTGTCTGTAAGCCTTGGCTTGTGTGGGCTGAGGTTTGCCACACTCACCAGAAAGCAAATATTACTCTGGGCTCTTCTGTAAATAAACGCTAGCCAGTGGGCCACAGGGGGGCGACTCTACCGCAGACCCTATTCCTAAACGGTGACTCTATTAACACAGGTTCATGGGTAAACAGGTGTATATACACTCCAGATTCTTTCCATGCACTGTATACTGTCTTACAGAAATGATCTACTGGAAGGATGTACAGAAAGTGCCCAGTGCCTGTGTTCTTCTGGCTGATGGTTATGGTTTTACCGTTTCAGGACCCTATGTAGGAAAAAAGGTTCTCTGAACTTGATGAAAATGGTAAATCTTTACATAGATGTACACTTTGGATTCAGCAGAGCAAGACAGAGCTCAACAACCAATGGCAGAAGAACTAAGCTCCTAAGCTCCTCCTGTGAAGGACGAGAATACCTAGTTCTAACTTCATGTCTAGACCGGTTCCTTTGGTCTATGATGGTTATTGGTCATCAAAACCCTCTTAAGTTGATTATGTCCTTTGGTCAAACTGCAAGACCTCATAAGCTCTTCCCCTCTCGCTCTTGCTTTGTCTTATGCTAAATAAGCCAAATGTTCTCCCCATTAAGAACGTCACTGAGAAGTGGCAAGTCAGGGAAGCCGTGGAAGCAGAGATGTGATCTAAAAGAGCAAGAAAACAACCTCTTGGAGAGAACTGCTCATATGCTGGTAAGAAAGGCAAATCTAGGCCTTCAAAAGACTGGTGGTGCACATTTCTACTGTGCAGCATTCCTTCTGAAATCAAGGCTTTTAAAGAGTTTATCCTGCTTCTGTTGGAGTAACAGTCTCTACTGTCCAGAGAAGAAGGCTTTCTACTAGATTTTGGAGGAGCATTGCTGTGAGGATTTGATTGCATTCAGGTTCAGGATGTTGGACTCCAACTTCCAAACTCATCCTAAAAGTACTGGATGGAGCACCACCACCATCATTCCAAAGAACAATAGGGAACAAATCATTAAAAGAGGTGTCCACAAATATTTGGACATATAGTGTACTAGGCTGATATATTAGATTTGAGGTCAGTCAGTGAGTTTGGAGCTGGTAAATTTCCAGGAAGTTATTTACCTTCCTCGGCTTTAATCGTATCTCTCTTTGGCAGGTCATGAGGTCCGTGCACGAGGCCTGTCCGGACATCACGCGCATCTACAGCATCGGGAAGAGCTACATGGGCCTCAAACTGTACGTGATGGAGATCTCAGACAACCCAGGCAAACACGAGCTGGGTAAGACGGAATCTGACTGAATTTAGCTTCATAATCGTTTAACAAAAGCTACTTTTAAGCAGCAGGGACACACGAAAATAGGGGATTCGGATCAGAGCAGAAAAGATGGCGTTCTTGTCATGAAATCCAGGCCGGTTCGTTGTCCAATCATATCTGGCTGCTGACTGTGGGCTCTACAAGCTTCTCTTGATGTTCTGTAACTTGCTTCAAACCTTTTGTGAGTTTTACGATGAGCTTGCAGGCAGAGTTCCTTCTTATGACTCTTCCATGAAGATTGTTCATGCTATCCGTTAGCATAGTGCTAACTGCAGTCCAACATTACTTGGCGTACTGCGTCTACAACATCTCCTCTTTGGTTTGAGACAAGCGTGATTTTTGCATGCAGATTAGATTATGCATGCAGTCCAATGGTTGATAACTGAGTGTTAGCCCACAACTTCAGGCCTGATCTACTAATCAAGGTCTGAGACGTTGAGTAATTGCACCGTTTCGGCTGTCCATAACATTTGCGAAGACCTCACTTATGATTTTATGACTTTATTTGACCAGCCAACTGTTTCCTAATTCAGCTTTTGGTATAAAAGCTGCCATGGGTGTCTGAAGGCCACTTAGGCCACAATCCCAGCTCCACGCAGTGAACACTGTGGATTTCAGAGGCTATCCACCCCCTCTCCTCCCATCAGCTCTGTGTTTACTCTGGAACAGCGCAAGGTTGGTTTTGGCCAGTGAGGTGGAGGTCAATCAGATCTCCCTAGTCAGGGTTGGCCTGTGTCTGTGCCAGCTCGCGTAATGAGGCCTGAGGTCAACCGTGCCAAGGCAGAGCCCAGTGCAGAGACAGTGGAGGTGCCCAGTGGAGAATGGGCATGGATTAGAAAGACTCCTAACACAGCCCAGGCCATAAACCCTCTCAATTTAGCCCTCATTTCACTTTATCTGGCCTTATCTTATCTTCAATCTCTTGACCCGTTCAGGTCTGGTCTGGTTGAGGCTCATCAGTTTTCCTGGCTATTGTAAAGTAAAGCATTTCGTGTTCAGCAAACAGTGTTCAGGTGTCAAAAAGCAGGTTAAGCCCATCTATTGACACTGGAGGAGCAAAATTAGAAATCCTCACCATGTTTTAGAGCGTGAAGGATGTGAAGATGCCATTATAGAAGTCAAAGCATTGACTGTTCCTAGCTGGGTTCTCGCCACGTGTCCGGGCCATTGGCTTCTAGTGTCGGTGAACTCTTGCTTGACATCCATCTTTGGCCTAATCCGCACCATTACGCTGACACTCCGTCCTCATTCCGGCTGTCTAGCCTCCCAGATTGATAAGCCGTGGTGGAAGCCATTCCCTGTTGTAAACAAGGGCTACAGGATAAAAGAGAGGAGACATCTGTGGGTGTTTATGGCCCCGTCCTTTCTGGTGTGTCACCGCCATGTGGTTTTTCTTGCAGTGTGTGAATCAGGGGCGCATTGTCTAGGCCTGCCGGACACATGCTTCTTATCAACTATGAGGCAATCCTGCGGTCGGGGCAGCAGAGGTCAAAGGCCTCTGTAGTCCTTCTCCGGTGTTCCCTGGCTCTGCTGCTTCAACTGGAGCATCCGGTTGCAATTCAGAAGGTGCTGAATGGGTCGACTTGTTCTCCAGTACATGAGGGAGTTGTGGACCTCCACATGATTCACTTGGATCCACTAAGACGAAACCACTGTGCTGATCTTGATCTTGAAGCAGTTTGACCAATGGCTGCATGTCGACGCTGGTACATATACTACAGACCAGGTGTGATGACAAGAAGGCGGGGCTTAGGGAGACGTTTTTAAAGCTGTAAGAAAACATGGTCGCCGTGGTTCCATTCCATTCCGTTCTACAATAGCAATGAAGCCACAACTGTCCGCCATGTTGGCAAATTTGCAACCAGAGTCTGCGTAGTATACACCAAAGGCAGAGGCAGACTCTTCCCCTACTCATTTGGTAGACCCGCCCCCTTCTCCCAGACCAAGCCTCAGTGTCTCAGACCGCCTTCATTGAGCTTCCAGCGCAGAAGCAGAGCAGATTTCGCCCTGGATTCCCAGTTTGTTCAGTAGTGGACAACAGCTCCAACAGTAAAAGTGCAGCTCATGGAACTCAGCTCCTCCATGTACTGAACAGAAAGGACGCCATGCAGGTCCTGCTGCAGACGACCGGTCTCTTCCAGCCAAGGCTGTCTGCCAATCACTTCATTCCTAAGTGTAGCCCCGCCTCTGATAGAGCAGAGTAAGGGTTAAAACTGAAATAAAACATGGGTCAATATCAGCACAGGAAGAACTAACTGCTGGGCGGGGCTAGTTTGTCATTGAAACATTAGGAGATGGGCGGAGCTACACATTATGCTAAAACCAGCCAGCAAAGGCACTAGACCTGTGGCGGCTTCACATTTAACATGTAAAAACAAACAAACGCTAATGTAAATTCAGTGAGAAGAGTTTTCTGTAGTGTGTTGCCATGGCAACCAAGGTGAGCGTCCACATCGGGAAGGTTGCTGCCCACCCCTACTATGTAATAGAGCAAAAAAACAAAACAAAACCCTCCACTTCATCATCAATTGAGATGCAGAATAGCTAAACTTTCAACCACAAGGGGGCGCACTAGCCAGGTTTGTTTTTAGAGTGTGAAAATATGAGAAATACCAGGGTACTCATAAGAATCAAACATAAGACTTCTTTGAAGCTGTGCCTCCAAGACTACACTTGCTGTAAATATAGAAATTTCATTTTAATAAAAAATGTACAAAATTTTTTTTAAATAAAAAAATTACAATAAACTTCATTTAAAGCCTAAACTTTTACACAGGCCTGTATATTGTATTATTGATTATTTTTAATAGGCTATTTTAATACTGATCATAATTATTTTAAGGAATATTTAATAACATACACATACATATATATATATATATATCCCTTCAAGCTTGTATTTTTTTCCGATTTCATTCCCGATGTTTTCCTACCATTTTTGTGAGGAATGTTGTTTTTTGCGGCCGGACCATTTTAGGGAAGGTGCCAGATTTCAGACCCCTCTGCTAGCGCAGGACCCAGTCAGAGGAGGAGGCTGAGAAGAAGGAGCTGGATGTGAGAGGTCGTGTTTCATGAGGGCCTCTCATCTCCAGCCTTACCGTAATACCCCGACTAGCTGCTCCTGCGAGAGCTGAGAGCTGAAGCACTGCAGTAGAAGCAGTGAGGGGTGTTAGAGCTTCATACACTCCTTAAAATAAAGGTACTTCAGAAGGTTCTTGGGGCAAAACTGATTCCCCCCTTATTTTGGGGAGTGTAGGGGTGGGCCATGTGACGATACTGTTATTGTTATGATGGACTTGAGGGGGTCTGAGGGGGTCTCTTCGGTAGCCTGCCCAACCTAATAGATCATTCAAAGGTCAGATCTAGTAACTGCCATTGGCTGATTTGGCCATATATTTGTGGACACGTCTTGTAACGACTTGAAAATGCATTCAGTCACTTCTAGTTGCACTTATTGCTGACACAGATGTGCAAATGCACACACACAGCTTATCTAGTCCCTGTAGAGAATGATTACTGATAGAATAGCATTTTCTGAAGCAGATAACTGTCTGTTGTTGCTGAATGCAATCCAATCCTCACAGCAATGCTCCTTTGAAATCTAACAAAAAGCAGGATCAGCTTTTTAATACTCTTGATTTCAGAAGAAAACAAGCAAGTGTCCCAATACTTTTGTCCATCGTGATTATGCGATTATGATTGTTGTTAGTAATGAATATTGGTGTGTTTGGACTGGAATTCAACTACCTTATAAAATGCAAATAAACCAGGTGACTGCCTGCTGTGATTGGCCCGTTGGCGATTAGCTGTTTTCGTGCATCCAGCCCACCGTACAGGTCAGCCCACCATGCTCTGACCCACTGGCCCACCTAAATGTATGTTAAAGAACCCAAATCTGTCTCAGCGTGTAACAAAAGCCCTCTGCTGCCCCCTGCAGGTGAACCCGAGTTCCGCTATGTGGCCGGCATTCACGGGAACGAGGTGCTGGGCCGGGAGCTGATGCTGAACCTGATGCAGTACATGTGCCAGGAGTACAAACGGGGCAACCCGCGCATCATCCAGCTGGTCAAGGAGACTCGCATCCACCTGCTGCCCTCCATGAACCCGGACGGCTACGAGTTTGCTTATAAGAAGGTGCTGCTGTGTGCTGAATGTCCTACAACTTGGGCTCAGGGCTCAGGGGATCTGAAGCTGTAGTGTGAGCGTGATGGATGAGCGTGTGTGGTATCTTGTCCTCCTCAGGGCTCTGAGTTGTCCGGGTGGGCTCTCGGGCGCTTCAGCTTTGAAGGAATCGACATGAACCACAACTTCGCTGATCTGAACACGGTGATGTGGAAAGCGCTCGAGCTGGAGACGGACAAGTCCAAACTCATCAACCATTACTTTCCCATCCCTGAACAGTACACTTCAGAGGAGGCCTTTGTGAGTAGCAGCTACTGAATGCTCAATCAACTGATCAATCAATCAATCAATTAATCAATAACACACTTTAGATCACTTACAGAACAGTGCACACCTCAGCCATGTAGATGAATGTAGTCATAATGGAAAAGGCAGTGATTCTGAAATACGATGTCCAAATGTTTGTGGACACCCCTTCTAATGCATTCGCACACACTTCGCAGATCAACATCATGACCCTATTGCTGCCTAATAATGCCAGACGTGGGCTAAGAGGGGTACAAAGCCCCCCTAGCACTGAGCTGTGGAGTAGTGGTGGGATGAGTTGGGGATTAAAATATGTTGTGATCAACCATCCAACATCCTGACCTCAATAACAATCCCGTAGCTGAATGCAATCAAATCCTCACAGCAATGTTCCTTCGAAATCTAGTAGAAAGTCTTCTTCTCTGGACAGTAGAGTTTACAGGTTCAACAGAAGCAGGATCAGCTCTTTTTAATTCTCTTGATTTCAGAAGAAGCAATGAATGAGCAGGTGTCCCAATACTTTTGTCCATTTAGTTTATGAAGCAGATCCCGATCGCAGTCCCTCGGTCCAATCTAAGTACCTTAGCACTATGGTAAACCCGATCGATTACAATCAATATCCCATTACCAGTCTGTCTGTCTTACCTGTCCACCGATTTTATGTATTAACCTGATCGATTATTGATCAATCGCCCTCTGGAAGGTGGCCCCTGAGACTCGGGCAGTGATCAGCTGGATGCAGGCCATCCCCTTCGTGCTCAGTGCTAATTTCCACGGGGGGGAGCTGGTGGTGACGTATCCATTCGACATGACCCGGGACTGGGCCCCGCGGGAGCTCACCCCCACTGCGGACGACAGCTTCTTCCGCTGGCTGGCCACAGTGTACGCCAGCACCAACCACGTCATGTCCAACCCGGACCGCCGGCCATGCCACAACTACGACTTCATGCGGCACAACAACATCATCAACGGGGCCGACTGGCACACGGTGCCCGGCAGTGAGTATCACCCCTGTTTACCTGCTTTACCAGCTCAGGCCTCTGGGGGTAGTCCGCTGTGGATGGGCACTGAAGGCTCATTAATGCTCATGGAGGTCCCACCTTACAACTGCTAACATCTGGAGGTGTCCAGATACCACAGCAGGACACCTTTGGAGTTGACCCTGTGGGGTCAGAGATGTTTTGGCAGCACGAGGGGGGAGCTATACAATAATAAGCAGGTGGTCTTAATGTTATGGCTGATTGGTGTGTACAAGGTTGTTGTTAACAGTGTTATTACATGTTAATAAGCTGTAGATCCAGTCTGAGCACCACCGAGTCAGCCCTGCTCAATTCTCCTCTCAGGTATGAACGACTTCAGCTACCTGCACACTAACTGCTTCGAGGTGACCGTAGAGCTGTCCTGTGATAAATTCCCTCACGCCAGTGAACTGCCCATCGAGTGGGAGAACAACAAAGAGTCTCTTCTGGTCTACATGGAGCAGGTAATGTTCAGCTCTGAATTCCAAAGCTTCCACAGAGCTCTTAGAAAATCAACAACACGTGGGGTGTCCAAACTTTTGCACACAACTGTAAAACAGCCGCTGATGTGTCTCTCTACCTCTCACAGGTGCACAGAGGGATTAAAGGGGTCATAAGGGACAAAGACACTAAAGCTGGTATTGCGGATGCCATCGTCAAAGTGGACGACATTGACCACCACATCAGATCCGGTGAGGAGAACATCGACGGTGCACCTTCACACACTGTAGAAAAGATCTGCTGATCTGTGCAGCTTGTCTGATCTCGCAGCCAGGACCAATTGTTGCAGTTGCTTAGAACACTCTAGGCCCATTCCGATCTAGGGCGATTCTGATTTAGGCTCAATTTCAATCTTAGCCAATTCCAATCTAAGCTGATTTTGATCTTGGTAGATTCCAATTCAAATCGATTTTCATTTTGGGTGATTCCAATCTAGGCCAGTTCCCATCTAGGAAGATCCTGATGAAGGCCAATTCTGATATAGGACATTTTTTGATCTAAGCCAATTCTGATCTAGATTGATTCTGAACTGTGTCAACTTCCACCCTGACCAATTCCAATCTAGACTAATTCTAATTTTGGATGGTTCTGATGTAGGATCATTTCAATCTAGCCAGATTCCAATCTAACCTGATTCTGATGAAGGCCATTTCTGATTTAGGCCAATTCATCTCTAGGCCAATATTGATCTTGACCATTCCTAATCTAGGCTGATTCAGATCTTGGCCGTTTTTGATCTAATCCCATTCTGAGCTGATTCCGAACTATTCAGATCTAGACTAATTCTAATTTTGGATGGTTCTGATGTAGGATAATTCCAATGTAGGCTGATTCAGATAAAGGCCAATTTGATCTAGACTGATTCCAATCTTGACCGATTCTGATCTAGGTCAATTTCGATCTTGGCTAATTCCAATCTTAGCCATTTCCAATCTAAGTTGATTTCGATTTTGGTAGCTCCCAATCTAGGTCAGTTCCCATCTAGGTAGATTCTGATAAAGGCCAATTCTGATGTAGGCCAATTTTGATCTTGACTGATATCCAATCTAGGCTGATTCAGACCTTATTCTAAATATTTAGAATTCAGAACTTATTCAGAACTATTCTGATCTAGACTAATTCTAATTTAGACTGGTTTTGATGTCGGATAATTTCAATCTAGGCTGTTTCCAATCTAGGACAATTCCGATCTTGACCGATCCGAAACCGAATTCAGATCTTGGCCGATTTCTTGGTTGAATTAGATTTTTCACCAGTCTTCTTTAAAACTCATCCAATCAGGCATCAATTGCTAGAAAAGAATGTGTGTGTGGGCGGAGCATGGCGAGATCACTTTATGTAGAACTAATCAAAGTTCCTGCTTTCCGTCCAGCAATCGATGGGGACTACTGGCGCCTGCTCAACCCCGGCGACTACGACATGACCGTGACAGCAGAGGGTTACTTCCCTGCCAGCCGCTCCTGCAGGGTGGAATACGAGCACTACCCCACCATCTGCGACTTCTACCTCACCAAGACCCCCAAGCAACGGCTGCGGGACATCCTGGCCAAGGGTGGCAAAATTCCCAAGGACCTCCAGCTGCGCCTGAGGCAGCTGCG
This sequence comes from Salminus brasiliensis, assembly GCF_030463535.1. NCBI lineage: Eukaryota > Metazoa > Chordata > Actinopteri > Characiformes > Bryconidae > Salminus > Salminus brasiliensis. Next base: position 1,558,076 of record NC_132889.1, on the reverse strand, counting down.
CATGCGCAAGCTTCGCACCACCACCAAAATTCTCAACCAGCGGCGGATGGCGCAGAGGTCTAGGAGAGCCCACCGCTAGAGCGAACCTCTTCAACCTTGGACCTGTTTTGCGGGACAATTACAGGAGCAATGTGGTGCTACTAACAGAGCAGGTGTTCTGGAGAGAGATTAGGATCGAATACCTGATTTCACTTCATAGTCCAGGGTTGGGAGTTCCACTTATGTACGAGTTTAGCAGTTGAGGGTCATGGTTCTTCAAGGAACGAAAAGTAGTACCTTCATTTTTAAGAGTGTATGGCACCCCGAACTGTTACCTGTGAACAGTACTGTTAAAAGTAGAAGATCCTTGAGGAACTTTTGAAGGTTCTTCAAATTGAAACTGTGGAGGAACCTCTTAGGGTGCTTTGAGGAACCTTCAAGAAAAAAAGTTTTTTAGAAGAAAAAAGTTTCCTTGAAACCTAGATTGGAATTATCCGACATCAAAACCAGCCTACATTAGAATTAGACTAAATCTGAATAGTTCAGAATCAGATCAGAATGAGCTTAGATCAAAAACCGCCAGGATCTGAATCAGCCTAGATTAGGATCGGTCAAGATCGATATTGGCCTTGAGAAGAATTGGCCTAGATCAGAAATGGCCTTCATCAGAATCAGGTTAGATTGAAATCTGCCTAGATTGGAATTATCCTACATCAGAACCAGCCTAAATTAGAATTAGTCTAGATCGGAACTGGTCAGGATTGGAATTGGCACAGTTCAGAATCAGTCTAGTTCATAATGGGCTTAAATCGAAATCGGCCAAGATCTGAATCAGCCTCGATTGGGATCGGTCAAGATCGAAATTGGCCTAGATCAGAATTGACCTTCATCAGAATCCACCTAGACTGAAATGATCCTACATCAGAACCAGCCTGAATTAGAATTAGTCTAGATTTGACATCATTCAGAATCAGATCAGAATGAGCTTAGATCAAAAACAGCCAAGATCTGAATCAGCCTAGATTAAAAAAGGCTCAAGATTGAAACTGGCCTGGAGAGGAATTGGCCTAGATCAGAAATGGCCTTCATTGGAATCAGCCTAGATTGGAATTATCCTAAATCAGAACCAGCCTAAATTAGAATTAGTCTAGATCAGAATTGGTCAGGATTGGAATTGGCACAGTTCAGGATCTAGGTCAGAATGGGCTTAGATCAAACTGAAGAACCTCCAAAAGTTCCTCAATGATCTTCTACTTTTCACAGGGTGCAGCAGTCGTAGGTAATCGGTGCCCTGAGGGTGTTTATTTTTACAGCTGCTGGAAGTAAAGGACTGTTTCAGTTATATTTGAATATTGTTCTGAATATTGATCTATATATTTGTGGCCATATGTTTGGGACTAATTTAGGATATATGGGTAATCAAAAACACCACACCACAGTTCACCACCCCATCACTGATCACCCATCCTCACTTTTCATTTTCTCAGTCTGGAACTGACATTTTGTAAAATAGCAACATTAAAGTTTGATCATTTAAACCAGTAAGTTCGTATATTTGTCCTGTTACATCCTAAATTAAGCACAAACACACTGGGCCGGTGAGGGTCAGTTACTGTACACTTACTGGGTCTGTCTGGGGATTGTAGCTTTGGTAAACTGGGTCAGAATTGCTAAGAAAATTTAATAAAACTCAATAAAATTCACTTAAAACTCTTTGTGTTTGTGAAGAAATGGAAAATGAACTCTGGGAAATTTGATTATTAGCGAAGTAGAGCTCTGACCTGGCCGGTTTCCTTCAGAACAGCTCGAGAGCAGGTCTTCTTATAATTAATACTAAACCTACTGGTTCAACAGACAACCCGAATATGAAGCTGGCAGAGGTTTGGAGAACAAACGGGGAAAAAAGATCCACCAAATCTGTTCTGAAGATCTGAATCGGCCTAGATTAAGATCAGTCAAGATCAATATTGGCCTAGATCAGAAATGGCCTTCATCAGAATCAGGTTAGATTGGAATTATCCTACATCAGAACCAGCCTAAATTAGAATTAGTCTAGATCAGAATTGGTCAGGATTGGAATTGGCACAGTTCAGGATCAGTCTAGATCAGAATGGGCTTGGATTGAAATCGGCCAAGATCTCAATCAGCCTTGATTAGGATCGGTCAAGATCAGATTAGAAATTGACCTTCATCAGAATCCGCTTAGACTGAAATGATCCTACATCAGAACCAGCCTGAATTACAATTAGTCTAGATTTGGTATCGTTCAGAATCAGATCAGAATGGGCTTAGATCTGAATCAGCCTAGATTAAAAAAGGCTCGAGATTGAAACTGGCCTGGAGAAGAACTGGCCTAGATCAGAAATGGTCTTCATCAGAATCAGGTTAGATTAAAATCTGCCTAGATTGGAATTATCCTACATCAGAACCAGCCTAAATTAGAATTAGTCTAGATCATAATGGGCTTGGATTGAAATCGGCCTCAGAAAGATCTGAATCAGCCTAGATTGTGATTGGTCAAGATCTGAATCAGCCTCGATTGTGATTGGTCAAGATCGAAATTGGCCTAGATCAGAATTGACCTTCATCAGAATCCGCCTAGACTGAAATGATCCTACATCAGAACCAGCCTGAATTAGAATTAGTCTAGATTTGACATCATTCAGAATCAGAAGCAAAATCAGATTCTTACGCTTGTCCAGTTCTCCTGCTTCAGCATCTTCATCATCATGAAGAGATGACTGTTTTTCACCTGCTGCCCGGTAGATCCAGGAGCTACCGGAACCAGATCATCTATGTTAGTCCATTCCCTTCACCCTTCAGGGGCTGGGGGAGAAGTGCTGGGTGTACTAATAATTGCTAAGGGAACTTTTTTTTTTTTTTTTTTTTAATTGAGGAGGTCTTTCAGGCTCTACTCCCATCTTTATAAAGAGCTGATATTTACAAAGATCTAATTGGCTAATTAATTGCCCTTAGTTACCCAATTAGCTCCCTCTCTCTCTGGACTATACCCCTCATACAGCTCCTGTCAGACTGGCGTTTTGGGTCTCAGCAGTGTTAGCAGAGGTGATTACACCCAGCCGGGCTGAATGATTCCCATCCAGCAGGTGGCGCCTCTGAGCCTAATATAGCTCCACTTTATTGATCAGATTTAAACGTGCACACCAATGAGCCCTATTTAACACAGTTCATCAGTAGCTGAACATTACAGAGATACACCCAAGACATTAATTAAAACAATAAAATATTCATATATAATTATAATAATATCAAGAAAATATCATTTTCTTTCACCAGCTTTTGACATAATTGAATAAATCACTTCAGTTCTGCCTTAAATACTACGGGATTTTCTTTCATCTATTATATTTATGGATTAAATATTTAGCAATGATAAAAGTTGCATAATTAAAAGTTAATATTTGCAACAAAAAAGTAAATGTACATAATATTAAAATAATAATAATAATAACTAATAACATTAGTATTATTCTGATTAAACTCATCATCATTGGTTTGGTTTGTTCGGTGTAAGTGGACAGTTTTTAATTTCCCTCAATGTTTTATAATCAATTGTAATAAATATAAAATCTAATAAATATCGATATATATGTATTTAAAATTAAAAAAAGATTTACTGTTGTCTTATAGATAATACCGTATTTTAATACAATAATTATAATAAAAATAAATTTAAAAAAAGAAATACTGTTGCTGTTTTTTTTTCAAAATAAAAGTTCGAGGGTTCATTCTCTCTGTTTATTTCTCCATTGTGTGAAATTATTATTATTATTATTATTATTATTATTATTATTATTATTATTATTATTATTATTATTATTATTATTAAGGTGTTTCCTTCACTTACAGAGATGTGTTTATTTGTTTTATTTTTTATTTTATTAAATTGATCATTTTAGTCCTCTTTGCTGAGAACGTCGCGCTGACGTCACCGTGGCGCGCCGCAGTGTCATGCCGTGCAGGGCTGAATGTCAGTGATGGATAATCTCTCCTTTAAAGCTTTTATTTGATTTATTTACTGATCCAAACATGCGCTGAGCTTCTGAGGGTGTCAGGCATCAGTAACAGGATGAGGTGAGGAGTGAAGAGACGCTGTTTACCTTCAGCTTGTTGTTTTAGTTCATTAATGGATTCTAGCAGATCGTAACCAGTAAGTTTAGCTGACGTCTATAAAATATCAGGCAGAAATTAAACACTTTAATGACTGAAATGTGATTAGGGCTTAGATTAGAGGTCTTTACTGGTCTCTACAGCAGTGTGTTTCTTTATTAATGCATAGAGAATCGCTTTGGATGCGTGATGCATGCTGGGTAGTGTAGTGCTGGTGCTTTAAGGGACTGAAAACACACAAACACACAAACACACACACACACACACACACACACACACACACACACACACACACATACACAAAAAAAACAGCCTGGTCAAGCTGGTTGATTGGTATGGCCAGCCTGACCACTCTGGCCCACCAGTTGGGCCAGCATAACCAAGCATGGCCACGCTGGTCTACCAGTGTTCGCTCTTGGCATGCTGATAGACCAGCTAGTCCATCAAGCTGGAATGAAAACAAACACCATGCTGGTCAAATGCTAAGCTGGTCATAGCATATTAAGCATGGGGAATGTTAATCTGGATGACTAGCTTTTCAACCACCCTGACCATCTGAAACCAGCTGGTCAAAAGTCAAAAGGTCCTGTACCAGCACTAAATCATCTCTCTCTCTCTCTTTCTGTCACTCACTCAGATTACCGTCTGTGACACGGTTGAGGCTGACTGGCCCTGTAGCCAGCTGTGGTCCCCTGAGGTCGTGTTGCCATGGCAACCAGATGAGGTCCCAGGTCAGAAGCATCTCTCACGTTGTGCTTACAGTGGATCACAGGGGTCACCCCGCTCGTCCTCTCCTCTGTAAGCCCCAGACTCCTTCAGTACTTTGGCCTCTGACTCTGCAGCCTTGCCGGGCGGTCAGCTCGGTCCGGCCAGGCTGGTATGAGAGCATAGCGGACTCCGGACCGGTCCACTTGACCGAACAGCTGCTGGTCTTTAGCCAGCAGGCCACGGGGCTACCCTGGTGGGCCAGCATCGTCTGCACCACGCTGGCCCTGCGCACGGCTGTCACGCTGCCCCTCGCTGTCTACCAGGCCATCATCATGGCAAAGGTCTTGTCTCTCTCTCACACACACACACACACACACACACAGGAGGGAAGGTATGGGTAGAAATGGGTGGGTATGAATGAAACAGATGGGAATGGATAGGTGTGGGTTGGTGTAGGTGGGTATGGATGGGTATGGGTAGGTGTGGATGGGTGTGGGAGAGTGTGGATGGATATGGGTGGGTGTGGGAGGGTATTGGTAGGTGTGGGTGGGTGTGGGAGGGTGTGGATGGATATGGGTGGGTGTGGGAGGGTGTGGATGGATATGGTTGGGTGTGGGAGGGTATTGGTAGGTGTGTGTGGGTATTGGTAGGTGTGGGTGGGTGTGGGAGGGTGTGGATGGATATGGGTGGGTGTGGGAGGGTATAGGTAGGTGTGGATAGGGGTGGGAGGGTGTGGATGGATATGGGTGGGTGTGGGAGGGTGTGGATGGATATGGGTGGGTGTGGGAGGGTATTGGTAGGTGTGTGTGGGTATTGGTAGGTGTGGGTGGGTGTGGATGGGTGTGGATGGATATGGGTGGGTGTGGGAGGGTATAGGTAGGTGTGGATAGGGGTGGGAGGGTGTGGATGGATATGGTTGGGTATGGGTGGGTGTGGATGGGTGTGGGAGGGTATGGGTAGGTGGGGATGGGTGTAAAATAGTATATGAATGGGTATTAGTATTGGTGGGTATGGGTGTTTATTGGTGGGTATGGGTGTTTATTGGTGGGTGTGGGTGTTTATTGGTGGGTGTGGGTGGGTATTGGTATGGATGGGTGTTGGTTGTTGGGTATAGATGGAAGAGTGTAATCAGATCTTGTAAAACAGCTCCCTCTCTCTCTCTCTCTCTCTCTCTCGCTCGCTCTCGCTCGCTCTCGCACACACACACAACGTGATGTGATATGATGCCGTATGTTTCCTCATGTGGGGTCGATTAGCCGGAGCATGATGGCCCATTTTTTAATACTTATCTTCATTGGCATCATCGTCATGGCGACACCTGAGCTTTTGATATCGGCCGTGTGGTGGCATTGTGTCTCTATAGGAACACAGCAGTTTAGATGTTTATGACAAAGCTGTTTTTGTATCACGAAAACAGTGGGTGACCATGAGTGCTGAAGTGTGTGTGTGTGTGTGTGTGTGTGTGTGTGTGTGTGTGTGTGTGTGTGTGTGTGCGCTCGGACTGTTTACTTAATAACAGCAGAAATATGAGAGGCATGTAAGGGAAGGTCAGTGGATCGTTCTAAGCAAACACTGGAGATCCCTCTGGCTTATTAAGAGTTTTTCCCTCCCAGCTGAGGGATGCGTCTCCTGCCCAGAAGGCACTCCGGCTTTTCTCAGTAGCCTCTGTAAAGCTTTCCCGCTGAGAGGGAGCGGAAGCTTCAGAAATAGCAACCACACAGCAACCTCAGATACCATAGCAACTGATTATGAGCACCATAGCAACCACTACAATCAGCAACCAGCCACACTCCAGCAGCCGCCATAGATGGCAAAGCAAAATATTAACCTTAGCTAAATTGTGTTTTTATATAAACTAGATGTCCAAATATTTGTGGACATCCCTTTTAATGAATGCATTCGGCTACTTTAAGTTGCACACATTGCTGACACAGACGTGCAAATGCACACACACGTACAGCTTATCTAGTCCCTGTAGAGAAGCACTGCCATTCAAATAGGACTCTCTGGAGCACAGGGTGTGGGCTAGTAGAGGGGTATAAAGCCCCCCAGCATTGAGGAGCTGTGGAGCAGTGGAGGAACTGTGTTCTCTGGAATGATGGAGGTGGAGCTCCATCCAGTACTTTTGGGAGGAGTTGGGGATGATGAGGTGGGGTGATGATCAATCCTCCAACACCCTGACCTCACTAATACTTTTGTTGCTGAATGCAATCAGATCCTCACAGCAGTGTTCCTTCAGAATCTAGTCGAACACCTTCCTCCCTGGACAGTAGAGACAGTTACTCCAACAAAAGCAGGATCAGCTCTTTTTTAATAGTCTTGATTTCAGAAGAAACAATAAATAAGCAGGTGTCCCAATACTTTTGTCCAAATAGTGTATGTTAATGAAATCTTTTTTAAAGCAAATAAACAAAGATGTTTGCATGTATTTAACATGATGAGATTAGTGACAGTCTAAGCACAGTGTTGTTAGCAACATTAGCCTATTAGCATCCCCCATTCTTCACTAAAGAGGCACAGTGATCAGTCACTACTCCGAGGCTAGAAGTCACACTGGTGGCTCATCCTTCACCCCAGTTAGAGGTTTCACATGTTTCTCATGCAGTCACTGACTTTTTGTTTGTGTTCCCATAAATCGGCCGCCCCCGTGGTCCCCAGGCTCCTGCTCTATTTTCGTAGAGTCCGGATTAGCCAGGCTCCAGAAAGAGAGCAAGGGCCGTAGCTCAGACTGTTAGTCGTAATACTGATCTGGGATCAGTTTAGGCCTCTTGAGTGTAGAGAGCCTGTAGACCATCTCTAGACTTTTAATCAGTGGTCAGTTTCTGACCCGTCGAGACGGTTTTGCCTGGATTTTTAATAGCTAAATACCATGATCCACCATTCACCCTATAAAACACTACATGGACAGAAGTATTGGGACGCCTGCACATTCATAGTTTCTTCAATGTTGGAGTAACTGTCTCTACTGTCCTGGAAAGAAGGCCTTCTACTAGATTTTAGAGGAGCATTGCTGTAAGGATTTGATTGCATTCATTGAGAAGACCATTAGTGAGGTCAGGATGTTGGATGATTGATCACCACCCAAGCTCATCCCCCCAGCTCCCCAGCTCATCCCAAAAGTATTGGATGGAGCTCCACACAGTTCTTCCACTGCTCCACAGCTCAATGCTGGGGGGCTTTATACCCCTCTGCTAGCCCACGGCTGGCATTATTAGGCAGCATGATGCTTTTCTACAGGGACTAGATGATGAGCTTTGTTTGCAGCTTAAAGTAGCTGAATGCCTTCATTTAGAAGAGGTGTCCACAAACTTTCGGATATATGGTGTATCTAGTTGACGGAGAGCAGCCCTAATCAGTGACGAATGGGAATTCTATAGTGGACCTATTAGGTAGGTTCCCAGTGAGGGGAGCTTGAAGGTAGGTGTTCCTATTAAAGTGGTCCCTCAGGTGAGTGGTTGGGGTGTATCTGGGTCTGTGGGAGTGTGGAAGAGTAACTGTGGGTTCTTCTTGCTCTCAGACAGGTTGAAGCCCTGCAGAAGGAGATTGCAGAGCTAGCCAGGCAGCTGCACTATGAGGTTTCTGTCAAAGCTCAGGAGAAGGGCTGGTCTGAGAGGACGTGCAGGTAAGAACAGCTTCTGTAGGACACAGCTCCTCAATGCTGGGGGGCTTTATACCCCTCTAGTCCACGCCTGGCATTATTAGGCAGCATGGAGCCAATAGGTTCATGATGTTGATCTGCTCTAGAGAGTCCTATTCTATTGGCAGTACTTCTTCTCTACAGGGACTAGACAAGCTGCGTGTGTGTGTGCGCACATTTGCACATCTCCTTCAGCAATGTGTGCAGCTTGAATTAGCTGAATGCATTCACTCAAAGGGGTGTCCACAAACATTTGGACATGTAGTGTATATGTAACATCTGTGGAACCACTGCAGAATTGACTCATACCGTGAGCTCATGCATTAAGCGCTGCTTCGTCACTCGCAGATCCCATTTCAAGAAGAACCTGCGGCGGATCGTGTCCGAGCTGTATGTGAGGGACAACTGCCACCCGTTTAAGACCAGCGTGCTCATCTGGGTTCAGCTGCCCATGTGGGTTTGTGTCTCTCTCGCCCTGCGCAACCTCAGCTTGGGAACGGGACACGTCTCCACCGGTAAGCTGCTTACAGCCTCAAACATCGGCCCTGTCCCATTTTACAATATTTAGGCCTTTAGTTCAGAAGAAAAACACTGCTGGCTCATTCCCTAGATCCATATGTGTGAAATGTATTGACTTTCATTCCTCAGGTAGACGTGGAGATACTAGGGTTTAAAAGTATGTCCAGTAAAAGTGTAAAAGTACTGGTTTCAAAACGACTTCAAGTAGAAAAGTAAAAGAAATGGAAGGAAAACAAAGGCCGAAAGCTTAGGCCGCAACACAGGGGTCTACAGTGCACTACTTCCGACAAAGTGGCCAGTCAGCATAGGTACAAGGTCAGCGTGGCTGAGAACCAACAGCTCAGTGTTTCACACCTTTCTGTGTTCACAGGGTTGCAGCAGGAGCTGGCAGCAGGGGGCGCTCTGTGGTTTTTAAACCTCACACTCCCAGACTCCACCTGGATCATTCCTGTGTCTCTGGGCCTCACCAACCTGTTCATCACTGAGGTGAGATCCAGGTCCTGGTCCTGGTCCTGGTTTTGCTCCAGTCCGAATCTTATACACTTGATCCAGGTCATGAAGACCTTCAGGGGCGTCTGAGTGGAGTCAGGTGTGATGGATACGTGCAGTAATAGCTTCCTCCTGGAAGCCCGGATTGCACTCTGTGTCCAAATATTTGTGGACACCCATTTTAATAAATGCATTCCGCTACTTTAAGTTGTGCCCGTTGCTGACACAGATGTGCAAATGCACACACATGCATACACACACACACAGCTTGTCTAGTTCCTGTAGAGAAGAAGTACTGCCAATAGAATAGGACTCTCTGCAGCAGATCAACATCATGACCCTATTGGCTCCATGCTGCCTAATAATGCCAGGCGTGGGCTAGAGGGGTATAAAGCCCCCCAGCATTGAGGAGCTGTGGAGCAGTGGAAGAACTGTGTTCTCTGGAATGATGGTGGTGGAGCTCCATCCAGTACTTTTGATGGAGATGAGTTTGGGTGGTGGTTAATCATCCAACATCCTGACCTCACTAACGCTCTTTTCTGAATGCTGAATGCAGTCAAATCCTCACAGCAATGCTCCTCCTCCAGAATCTAGTAGAAAGACTTCTTCCCTGGACAGTAGAGACAGTTACTCCAACAGAAGCAGAATCAGCTCTTTTAATCCCCTTGATTTCAGAAGAAATAATGAATGAGCAGGTGTCCCAATACTTTTGTCCATATTGTGTATCTGTACTGTTCTCTTTTGCCTTTTCCACTATTTGCTAATAAAACTGATTTCAGAGAGTAAACACGTTGACTGACTGCCTACACTTAGTGAGCATTCAGGGGTAGCTTAGCAAAATGCTAACTGTAGCATTTTAGCATGTAATGTAGCATTTCCTTCTGATGCTCTTTCATTCGGAGCAGGAAATGTGCTTTTATCCTCCCTCCATTCAGCTCAGGTTAATGTCTGTGGTCAAGTGTCACCGGACGGGGGGAGGGCGACACAATGGGGCCGAGGGAAGGGTGGAGGTTTTCTATGCGAGACAGTGAGCGTTCCAACAGGCCAACTTTAATTTTAGGCCAGTAGGCCTCGATGGAAAGAGAATCCTGACCAGGAAAACGATGCCGGGATCAAGAGATTAATGACCGGTTTTCCCAAAAATGCTGGACTTGACCTCAGTTCAGAAAACTCTCACCTTAAGCTTTAAGCAGCTCTCAGTAAACGGAGGTAGATTACAAATCAGGGTCATTACCCATCAGCCACTAATCTGCTATTAATGAAGGTTCCCGGGGAATAGGTTTAACAGCTCAGTCCAGACTGAAAGCAGGTCAGGCATTCTTATCTGACCAGATCTCCAAATTCTGGAATTGGCTTAGAAACTAATGCATGAATGTTGTACATATTTTTCACACGTATAAAAAATGACGGACACTTCTTCAGTCAAGCACTGTTCATCTAAGCTACACTATATGGACAAAAGTATTGGGATACCTGCTAATTTATTGTTTCTTCTGAAATCAAAGCTATTTAAAAAAAAAAAAAGAATTTCTACTGTTCAGGGAAGAAGAGTTTCATCCAGATTTTAGAGAAGCATTGCTGTGAAGATTTGATTGCATTCAGCCACAAATGAGGTAAGGATGTTGGACAACTCATCCCAAAAGTACTGGATGGAGCTCCACCCCCATCATTCCAGTGAACACAGTTCTTCCACTGCTCCACAGCTCAATGCTGGGGGGCTTTATATATACCCCTCTACTAGCCCACGCCTGGCATTAGGCTCATAGGATCATCTACTAGAGAGTCCTATTCTATTGGCAGTACTTCTTCTCTACAGCTGTGTGTATGCATTCGCACCATCAGCGATGGATGGAACTTGAAGTATCTGAATGCATTCATTAGAAGGGGTGTCCACAAACATTTGGACACCCCAGATCATTTCACGTTTGTCCTGAATGTGTGTCTGTTGGTCAGGTATTTGCTCTGAGGCAGGTCCAAGCTTCCAGGTTCCAGAAGAATGTGACTCACTTCATCAGGGGACTCTCGCTGGTGATGATTCCATTGGCGGCTGCAGTCCCTTCGGTGAGTACCTTCGTTTTCCAGAGCGACGTCCGTCTACTTTCCAAGAGCTTCGCTCCAAGGACTCTTACTGGTGTAGAGTGATGGGCTTGTCCAACCAAGGAATCAGATCTTTCTGTTTCCTTTAGCTTGGTCTCAACGAACACACACCCTAATGCTGGTCAAGAGCTAAGCTGGTCAACCAGGTGAACCAGCTTGAGCTGGCTAGGCTAGATTCAAGAAGGCTCTTAGAACTAAAAGGTGCTTTCGAAGGGTTCTTTGAGCGATGCTGTAGAAGAACCAGGTTCGGTTCCAGAAAAGCCATATTTGTAGACAAAACCTTGCATCACGTGAAAGCTCTTCAGACCTCAAAAAAGGTTCTTTACACTTGAGTTGAGAACACGGCCAACTTTATCTGCTTACCGAATCCAACTGTGCAGAAGAACGTGTAAAAGCTTTGGAGGGTTCCCAGATAATCGACCCCACATCATTCACAGAGGGGCTGCAGTGTCTGAAGACCGCAGGATCAGGGTGGGATTTATCTGGTCACGCTCTAGAGCAGGTTTAGGATGTTTGGGCTCTGCAGAGATGGTTCCAGCAGATCCGTGCCATTGCTCCATTGCTTCTTATCTAACAACACCAAGCAAGAACAAACTGTTACTGTTGGCTGCCCGTGTGACCTGTCTCCATCTCAGTCCGCCTCTCGCTTTTATCTCAGATGATTGTTTTCTGCGTTATTGATTGATTTATCTCCTATAATGGACACAACGTTAAGGTTAACAGGCTGTCCAGGGTTAAGGAATGCTCTATTCTCCCAACCCAGGTCCTGGAGAACCTCCTGCCCTGCACGTTTTTCAAGTTTTTCCCAGCTAATCGGCTCATTACCCACCCTTTCTCAGTTGAAGAGCAGGAGAACGCTTACACGCTGCAGGACTGGAGGTATTCCTGGACCAGGAGAGCTAACGTACGCATGATGTTTCAGATGGACGTGAAGTTCTGGATGACGAACAGCATTAACAAAATACTGAAACTACTGACTACCTTAATCTGCCCCAGCCATCAGAACCCTCAGTGTTGTGTCTGCGGTTCTGGTTACGTAAGGGAGAGGATGAATGCCATAATAGAGAGTTCCAAAGCCAGACACGTGCCGGTGGTGTTCAGACAGATAGCTTTGGACAGATAGCATCTGGAGAAAGCTGGAGAAAGTCAATGTGGGGTTCCTGTGGTTCTGAGAAACCTGGAACTGTAAGTCAGGGCTGGAGACGGATTACGAGGTAACAGCAGTGTTTTAGTCCCTACAGAAAGTGGTGGTGGTTCTCCATCACTGTGTTCATCATTAGAACATCTCCAAAGTTCTCCTCATGGAGTCTAGTATTATTTAGAGTTCCCTGGTTTGGTGGTAAATCAGGGTTTAATGATGGTAAATCAGGTGAGCTGCTGTTGCCTGCTGCTTTTATTGAAGTTAGGACAGTGGTCGTGGAATTTTCTTGGAATAATAGGGAGCGTTTTGGAATTCCGTCATTGGAAAAGCATGGGAGCCCTCTCAATGCTGTCTGATTGGCGGGATGTCTGGGCAACTGAAAGGCACCTAGCAGGTTTGTGTTTGTCCCTAAAAAAAAAAAGCAGCAGGCACCAAGAGCAATGAGCGGTATGCATCTCCTGTTGTGAAACAGTGCCTCCATCTCCATCCACGCTTATCTTTTCCCCTGTAATGCCTTATCTTCATCCATCAGGAGCAGAGGTTCCATGGCTACACTGGAACAAAGTGATTTTTGCAGACTGAAAAACACTAACTGTCTAACTCTCTAACTGTGTCTGTGTCTCTGTCTCCGTCTGTCTCTGTCTCATTCCCCAGTCCATGGCGCTGTACTGGCTAAGCTCCAGCTGTGTTGGACTGGCTCACAATCTTCTCCTGCGCTCCCCACGCTTCCGAGCCCTCTGCCGAATCCCCCCGACACGCTTGGACTCCGAAACGCCCTACAGGGACATTGTAGCTGCGTTTGTGGCCAAGTACATCAAATTGAGAACATAAGGGTCTGATCGGTCTGATCAGAACATCAGGTACTAGAAGATCCAAGTTTCCATGCCTCCAGGGGCTCCACATCTGCCGTGTGGTGTCAACCCGGATGAGTGCTGTGGGTTCTTGCATTGTCCAGTTCTTCAGATGTTCTCCACCCCAGGCTGTAGATCATTCAGACAGCTCCAGCACAGTTGGTCCACGTCCGTGTTGGTTTCCGGTGTTCTTCTGGACTGCAGTCTTTGGTTTGTTGGATGTCTCTTGTGTCTGTAAGTAAGCGAGTCTTCCTAAGGAGCTTGAGAAGGAGCTAATCCACCGTCAAGTTTAACTGTACATCCAATAAACTGTTCAGTAACCCTCTCTGCAGCGGCGTCCTCTCTTTTTTTTATGTCGATTATGATGATTTTAAAGGTCTCTGAATACAGGAAACCTCTCACAGCTGTGTTCTCCACCTGTTCTCCCTGGATAAGGTGTCATATGGTATCTGGCACCAAGAACCACCCGCTGACATTGTATAGATCCCTGTCGTGCTGCCTAAACGGCTCTGACCCATTGAGGTGTGGACTCTACAAGACCTCTGAAAGTGTCCTGTGGGCCTCTATCCTCTGGAGACCTTCAGATGTTAGCAGCAGATGCTTTAAGTCCTGTAAGTGGTGAGGTGGGGCATCCGTGAGCATCAGTGAGCCTTGAGCATCCATGACCCTGTGGCCGGGTCACTTGTGATACAAGCCCTTACTCAGTTTTTACTAGTAGAAACTCAGTTCAGAGATCAGACACTAATTGTTTACTAGTAAAATCAGATCTCCAGTCTGACTGGTCATAAACTCACTCTCTCTTTTCTATAATTACATATTTACTAGTAGAAACTGCAGATATCTACATATCTAGATATCTACAATGTCATGCTTACTAGATAATAGTATATGTGTATTTATGTGTGTGTGTGTGTGTGTGTGTGTGTGTGTATATATATATATATATATATATGACGGCTTTTTTAATGAAGCACAATACAGAGCATCCAATCCAATAATTATATATATATACACACATATTTTTTTATATATAAATATATAACCATGTGTGTATGTATGTGTATATATATATATATATATATATGTATGTGTGTGTATGTGTATATATATATATATATATATATGTGTGTGTGTGTGTGTGTGTATATATGTATATGTGTATAGACGGCTTTTTTAATGAAGCACAATACAGAGCATCCAATCCAATAATTATATATATATACACACACACTCATATATAAATACATATATATTGGATTGGATGCTTTGTATTGTGCTTCATTAAAAAGGCCGTCTGGGCCCTATAAGCTCCGCCCAGAGTAGGCGTGTCGTGTGGTGTCGTCTCTGTTCCTTCTTGTGGGCGTGTCCAGCTGAGTCCCTCGCGCCCCAGCAGCGTGTGCCTCAGTGCCATATCGCGCTCTGCTCCGTCATGTTTCGCCTCCTCGTCTTCGCGCTCGCGCTCGCGCTTTCCGTCGCCACCGACGCGACCGAGGGCATCTCATCCCCCGAGTCCGGGACCGAGGCCCCTCCCCCGGCTACGGTCTCAAAGAACCCGGTGCCGGTCCAGCGCGCTCCCGGTCTGGGTGAACCGTGCGGCGCGCGTAACGGCCCTGCGGTTGCGCGCTGCGCCCCGGGTCTGGAGTGCGTAAAAAGCAAGAAGGACAAGAAGGGCGGCAGCAGGACGGGCGTGTGCACGTGCAAGAACAACTACGAGGTGTGCGGCACGGACGGCGTGAGCTACGACACCGCGTGCGCCTTGAAGGCGGCGAGCGCGCGCGCGGAGGGCGAGGGCAAGAGTGGCATCAAGGTGCAGCACAAGGGCAAGTGCCTGAGAGGTGAGTCTGACCTCTGTCCTAATACTAAAGACGCGGTGTCCAAAAAAGTATGTGGACATTGGTCCTCAGCATTCTGGGAAGGTTTTGAAGTGGAACATGGCTGTAAGGAGAGGTTGGTTGCATTCAGCCACTTACTGGCAGTTGCTAGACTGTTGCTATGTGGCCATTAAGGGTTAACCAGTTCTGGCAAAGTGGTTGCTATGGTATCCTATATGCTTGCTAGGCTGTTGCAATGCAGCTGTTATACTATTTCAGGTGTTAACTGTGGCGTACCAAGTGGTTGCTAGGACAGTTGCTAAGGTGTTCCAAGTGGTTGATATGGCAAATGCTGTCATGGTGTTCTAAGTGGTTGCTATGGCAGTAGCTGTTGTATATCACGTGATTGTCAAGAAGATGCTTAGTGGGTGCTTTGGGGGTTGGAGCGGTTGAAAGGTGTTTCCGAGGTACTCATCTGTGGTTGCTATGGTGTACCAGGTGGCTGCTGGGATAGCTGTCTAAGATGGCTAAGTGGGCTAAGATGTTTCTTGGTGGTAACTTTGGTGCTTCATGTAGTTGCTAAGGTGTTTCAGGTAGTTGATATGGCAGTTGTCTTAGGTGGTTGCTAAGGATTTGTGTTGCTAGGGTGTTTCTTTGTGGTTGCTATGGCATTTCTATGGTACAGTGTTGTCTAAAAGTGTTTCTTGGTGGTTGGTATGGGATTTCAGGTGGCTGCAGTGGTGTCTCAGGTGTTTGCTTGGATCTTGACAAGTGGTCGCTGTGGTACACTGTTGGTGCTTTTTTGCCAGACTGTGTAGCTGGAATGAACTGAATGTTGTTTCAGGCAGAAATCACCACACCATCACACACACACACACACACACTGTCATGCCAACAGTAGATCAGGCTGTAGGCCATTGTGTTTTTGCTGGGCGGCACCCGTTTCCTTATCCCTGAACAGACATGTCTGAAATTCCAGCCTGGCGGAGGGATTTGGGAGAGTGAATGGGAGTCGGATTCTGATCAAACACTCGTGTCTGTTTAGGAACACACGGAGTCGCGCTGTTGGTAGAAGCAGAGCCAGAGCTGTTCACACCACTGAACCTTCACACACTTCATTACAGCTGCATGAGGGCTCTGGATTAACAGCAGGGCCTGTCAGTGAAAACCCCTCTTTGGCACAGTGTCTCTCTCTCTCCCTTTCTCTCTCCCTCTCCCACTCTCTCCCTCTCCCTCTCTCTCTCTCTCTCGCTCTCCCTCTCTTTCTCTCCCTCTCCCTCTCCCTCTCTTTCTCTCCCTCTCCCTCTCCCTCTCCCCCCACTCTCTTACTCTCCCTCTCACTTTCTCTCTCTTTCCATCTCTCCATCTCCATCTCTCTCTCCCTGTCCCTCTCCCCCCACTCTCTCTCTCTCCCTCTCACTTTCTCTCTCTCTTTCCATCTCTCTCTCTCCCTCTCCCTCTCTCTCACTCTCCCTCTCTCCCTCTCACTTTCTCTCTCTCTTTCCATCTCTCTCTCTCTCCCTCTCTCTCTCTCTCTCTCTCTCTCTCTCTCTCCCTCTCTCTCTCTCTCTCTCTCTCTCTCTCTCTCAGTCAGATCAAATCAGATCAGTGTACTTTGGGTCTGATAAGCGAGCTGCTGTTGCCGAATGTGTTCCGCTTATGTTGGCTGAGTCAATAATAAAGAATGTAATAAATACAAGTTCAGGCAACATGAGATGGATATATGCAAATTACCTTTATTCCGATTGGCTGCTTGGTTTTGTGGCACACAGTTCAATAAAAAAAACAAAAAAACGTCACAGCCTACCAGTTTAAGATGTCATTATTCAAAACTGTCTGGTGGTTGCTAAGGTGTTGCTAACTGGGTGCTATGAGGTTGCTATGGTGTCCATAGGTTGTTGCTATGGCAGCTGCAAAGGGTAAAGCACCATGGTAACATGTATTTATGACATCACAACGTGAATTCAAAGTGTGCTAGCTGTGACGTCACAAACATTAAAATACTATGTCGTATGGTTAAGAGATCACAGGAATTGACACAGGTGTGACATCACACACATGGCAAATGCTGTCATGTGGTTACGGTGTCATCATGCCATCATATGATTTATGACATTGAAATGACATCACAAACATGGTGAATGATGTTATATGGTCATTGTGCCATGATGACATCAAAATGGACTTTCTGTGACATCACAAATCAAGCTCATGAGGATATATGGTTATTGTGTCATGATGACATCATATGGCTGATGACATCACAATTGTGAATTTAAAGCATGTTGGCTGTGCCATCAAAAACATATTTTTTATAAAATATTTTTTGCGGCCTAGTTTCTATATATGGACATAATCTATGACATCACAGCCATAATGAATTCAAAAACAGACTCACATGACATCACATGCCATTTTCATGACATCATATGGGTATTATTATCATAACATTATGATGATGCCGTGTGCTTCTCTCTTCTACTAATAAGGCTATATCCTGTAATGTCAGGCTCGCTGCTCCCAGCAGGGGCACACGGGCTGCAGAGCACCTGACCACAGGTCTACTGCAGTGCCCCTTTAGCTTTACTTGCTGTGAAGTCAGAGGGTCAGATCCGATCTTCAGTAGCGCAGCTCCTTTTACAGGAGATCAGATCTCAGCAGCTGCAGCTAAACTAAACTTCAGGAAGAAGCATAGTTGAAGTTGAAGCTTCAGGAAGAGCATAGTGCAGAAAAGTCTCCAGCGCTCTCATGACTCAGTGACCTCCTCTGGCATTAACATCAGCTCAGAAACGATGTGCCGGGAGCTTCATAGCATTGGATTTCTGTCTGGCTTCTGATGGACGAGTCTGGGTTTGGCGAGTGCCAGGAGAACATTGCCTGTCTGCTGTAAAATTTGGTGGAGGGGGGATAATGCTATGGGGGCTGTTCCACAGGGGTTGGTCTATAGATCAATAAATCTTAATGCTTCAGCATTCCAAGACATTTTGGATAATCGTACCTGTCCAACTCTGTGGAAGCAGTTCTTTTCTGCTCCATCAAGGCAGGGTTGGGTGGTGAGTTTGGAGTGAAGAACTTGACTGGCCTGCAAAAAGCCCTCAACTCAACCCAGTCGAACACATTTGAACTTAACTAGAGCAGGGATTGTGAGCCAGGCCCCCTCGTCCAGCATCAGCGCCTCTGACCTCATACATTCAGTCTTCAGAGCTTAGGGCAGGCCTTTCTGTAGGCACACTCCAACATCTTGCAGAAAGCCTTCCCAGAAGAGTGGAATCTGTTTGCTGAGCTGCAAAGGAGGACCAAGTTAATGCCTGTGGGTTTAGAATGAGATGTCATAAAAGCTTCTGTAGGTGTCCCAATACTTTTGTCAATTTAGTATATTTTTTTCTCTTAGCCTCTCTCTCTCTCTCTCTCTCTCTCTCTCTCATCATCATCCAGCTTTAATAATTAAAAAGTCTAAACCCCTGTTTTCTTTTTTTCCCTCTTCCTCTCGTTCCGCTCTTCATCCTTCTCAGCTCCTACCATTGTGACGCGCCCCGGGGAGGTTTGGAATGTGACAGGCTCACAGGTGTTCCTGAGCTGTGAGGCGATCGGGATCCCCACCCCTGTGGTCACCTGGAAGAAGGTACTCCTCTGAGAGACACACACTAGAGACTAAAAAAACACAGCCGTTACGTTGTGTGTGTGTGTAGGTACGTACACACACTCTAGAGTACACACTCAGCACCACCGCAGAGGCCCACATGTAGCCCCCCCTTCAGACAACTGGGGAGCAAGTCACTACATTTTTCTGCAAGTGTATGTGTGTGTGTGTATGTGTGTGTGTGTGTGTGTTTACAGTATGGCTCAGACTGTGTGAAAGGATGCATACAGCTATGAATAACACCATACAGAAACAATAGGGCCGGAAACCAGGAAGGATTTAGGAGAGGAAGTTTTCCGTCCACAGTGGCATCAGAGACGCTACCCTTTATAGCTAACATCCTCCGCTAACGTCACTGACCATCACTATACCAGACCTTCTCCATCAGCTCCATCCTCAAGAACCTCCATTGACCATAGCTGTAGCCTCCCGTGATAGACTGTGAGTCAGGCATGACCAAACTCCAGCTAAATGAACAGGCCAGGTTGACCTTCAGGAGAAATGTGCTTTTTTCACACTTCCGGAGCCTCGTCAGGGTGGAGCGAAAGTTCTAGAAGTGTGGAAGCATTTTAGGAATACCTCTGGGACGTACGTTAGTCTTCATGTATTATGCTCTCCATATATCACTGCAGAACCTATAGGAAACCCGAAGTGGTTCCTCTGTGGCTTCACTCCAGTGAACCTCTTTTAGCATGGGCTGGAAAGAGCTGGAGGAGAAATAAGAGCTCGACCTTTGCTTCATTATTTGTGGTGTTGATGTTCTGCTCTCTGTAGATCAACAATAATAAGGGGAAGATGCTGCTCCTGCCCGGAGACCAAGAAAACCTGGCTATCCAGACGCGTGGAGGCCCAGAGAAGTATGAGGTCACCGGCTGGGTACTGGTAAGCGTGCTCATCCTGCTGGCTTGGTATAGAGGAGTAGATCCCTCCCTCTGTCAGAGACAGTGCAGGTATGTACAGAAGCAGAAGGTAGATAACAGTTTGTGCGTGTGTGTGTGTGTGTGTGTGTGTGTGTGTCAGATCTCTCCTCTCACTAAGTGGGATGCAGGCTCATACGAGTGCCACGCCAGTAACACCAAGGGTGAAGCATCAGCTGTGGGCACCATCCATGTGGTGGAGTCCATTAGTGACATCCCCACCAAGAAGGGTGAGTGGTCTGTAATTTCTGTATTGGTCTGTTTTAGTGGTTTGCAATAGTCTGTAATTTATGTAATGGTCTGTTTTTATGGCGTAGTATCTACTATATTTGATTCGGTGTCTACTATAAATGATGCAGCATCTATTAAAATGATTCATGAACTGCTTTAAATGATTCAGCATCTACCACAAATGAATTAGTATCTAGTATAAATGATTCAGCATCTACTATAAATTACTACTATAAGTGATGCAGTGTCTGTTATAAATGATTCAGCATCTACCACAAATGAATTAGTATCTAGTATAAATGATTCAGCATCTACTATAAATTACTACTATAAGTGATGCAGTGTCTATTATAAATAATTCAGCATCTATTAAAATGATTCAGGAACTGCTTTAAATGATTCAGTATCTACTATAAACGATGCAGTGTCTGTTATAAATGATTCAGTATCTACTATAAATGATTTAGTATATAATATTTAAGTATTATATATATATATATATATATATATTATATAAGTAATTCAGCATCTATTAGAATGATTCATGAACTGCTATAAATGATCTTGTTTCTACCACAAATTAATTAGTATATACTGTAAATGATTCAGTAACCCCTATAATTGATTCAGTATCTATTATAAATGATTCAGTAACCCCTATAATTGATTCAGTATCTACGATAAAGGATTCAGTAACTGCTATAAAACTAACTTGTAATGTTAGTGACGTTGTGAACAGTGACGCTGACTGTGACTCTTTGTGTGTGTGTGTGTGTGTGTGTGTGTGTGTGTGTGTGTGTGTGTGTGTGTGTGTTAGTAGTGGTCCAGGATGACGAGCTGTAAGAGGGTGCGAGAGTCACGACCCCTCATCAAACCTCCTGCAGGATCAGGATCAGACACAGACCAGCTACACACTGCTGTATATGCCTGCACACACTGCGCCACATACACTGCGCAACACACACTGCGCCACACACACTGCGCCACACACACTGCGCAACACACACTCCACACACTGCGCAACACACACTCCACACACTGCTGAATGCCTGCACGCAACATGCAACAAGGTCAACGGCCTCAAATCTACCCACGATTAGCACTCTCACACACTCACACACACACACACACACACACACACACACACACAGGCCTGAAACCCTACTGGCCCTATTTCACACTGCTGGGGATCCTCAGTTAGCCAGTTAGCCGGAGGTGGAGATGTTCCCGCTGGCTTTTGAGGAATCTTTAGCTCACTTTGCGTCAGTGAATGAAAGAATAGCCCGTGTTTAGCGTTATCCTAATATCTAGAGTCGTGCTAAATGGTTCCTAGCATCCTAGCATTGATGTTAGCTGTGTTAGCATGCTTGAGGGACGTGTTCCCTTCAGCTGTTCGGTGTGGTGACTACCTTTGGGTCTGCCTTTGGGTCTAACAGTAGCTTGTTTTACCCTTTATTTCATAAACTGATGAAAAACTACAATATTTGATAGCATTAGCTCTTCAGCTTTTTGTATTCAGCTAACATTCCTGTGAGAGCTCCTCGTTATTTTATATCGCTATTTTAATGACTGACTGTTGCGCAGGTTTTTAGATGATTAAATGATTAAAAAGACATGCTGACATGTTTTTAGCTAAATGCACTTCCACAGATCCTGCCTTTAAGAATTAAGCTCTCCTTATATAAAAGCTGCGCACCTCCCAAATATTCCTTTCTGAGGTAACGCAAGCTAACTAGCATTGTAAAAAAACAGCAGAATAGTAAATATTTTCCTATTAATGATTTAAAAAATATTCCTCGACAATTTGGGTCCTTTAGGCCAGTGGACGAGCTTTTTGGGACGGCAGGCCGGCTAGGCTGGCTAGGGCCGACCACGCTCACCCCTCTGGCTCACTGAGAAATCCTCCTCCGTTTCATTCTAAGACTCTTATTTGAGAGAACGGACCAAAACGTCACCCAGACATTTCCATTTTCTGTTTCACCAGCGACGCCGCGTCCATATCGGCCCCCAGGACGACTGTTGAGCCTCGAAAGAAGCGCCCGGAGCACGCTATCAGATTGATCTGTTGGCATTTGGCCCTGTAATGAAATCTCCTCCAGAATCTCGTAGGCTTGCACGAGACTCCTTCCTTCATCTCTTTTCTTTTAAGATAAAGCTTGTTTTGTTTACGTTGCGCACGCGTTCCACGTAGACGTCACCTTCGTGGAGCCGAGGGGCCCAAAAACACACGAGACAAGACTTTATCTAGAGTCCAGTTACTCACTTACTTAACTGCGTTATTTCCCCCTGTTTAAAACAAGTGAGTTGCCCCCCGGTAGCCATGTCATGCTTATTAACTATGCATCTGCGGTTCCGGCCCTGGCTGGTGCGCCCCTTAGAGGGTGAAAATGAAAATAATAATAATGACTTTCCCAGGTTTTTTTTTTTTTTTTTTAATCTCTCATTTTTTGGGCAAAAGACCAGCAGATATTCTGATGGTAGATCTCCTTTCTAGGACTGCAATATGTAAATAATCTCTGTTCTGATTGGCTGCAGTCAGCCCAGGCTGTTAAAACCATTTAACGGAACAGAGATGGGGCTAACGCTGCGATTTAAGTAAGAAAACTTGTGAAAGTAGGGAGAGCTTCACCCACCCAGAGTTCAAAATCTCACCATAAAACATAAAACGTAAACTGCGAAATCTTTCGTAAACTAAATGGCTAAAAAGAAAAAAACAAACAACGCACGTGACATCACAAAAACCAGCGAGAATGTTCCGTTTTCCAGAACACAGGCCCTTTAATCCAGTTCCCCACCACATATACTCCATTATTCTTCTCTTGATCGTATAACGTTTGGTGCTATTTGGAAGCCAGTATGTGAACGAGTTGGACCATGAAGTTGTGTAACTGCTGTAACACACAAGGGTTATCCGGAGCAGTGCGATGGGCTGCAGAGGTGGAGATGTTCTGATAAAGGCGTCTGAAAGGTGCTTTAAGGAATTTTATGAAAGAAGAAAGAAGGTGTGAAGGTTTGCTTTGTCCCACTAATTCAAGTTAACGTCCCGAAAATCCAGCAAGCAAGTACGTGAAAAAAAAAAAAAAAAACATAGATCAATACACACACATACACATACACACACACAATAATGTACATAATAAGCAAACCCTGAGACATGTTGGGAAGTGTTAAGGAGGTCACGTTTGGCTTTGGTGCTATTTGAGATATTTTGTCACTATTTTAGACTGGGTTCAGTCTTTAGCTTGTGTTGCCTTACATACCTGCAGTAGAACGATGAGCTACTAATTCATTTATTTAAATGTTAAGCCTTCACTAATGAATAAAGTGTTTATAATGTGGGTGTTTTCTGTGTTGATATTGCTGATCTACAGATGCTGGACACAAAAACATGACAAGGCATCTTTAAGGCCTAAAACTCAGCTTAGTTTTTACTAAAGACTAGAAACTACTGTAATTTATTCTGTATCTATTAAAAATGATGAATGTGTACAGTAAATGATTCAGTATCTACTATAAATTATTCAATAACTGCTAAATGATGCAGTAACTGCTATACATAATTCAGTAGCTACTGTAAATCATATTGTATCTATTAAAATGATCCTGTTTGGCAAATGATTCAGTGAGTACTATACATGATTCAGTATCTACTATAAATGATTCAGTAATTGCTAAATGATGTAGTAACTGCAAAACATAATTCAGTAACTACTGCAAATTATTCTATATCTATTAAAATGATTCTGTACTGTTAATGATTCAGTATCTATTATAAATGATTCAACAACTGCTAAATGGTTCAGCAACTGCCAAAAATGATTCAGGAATTATTGTAATTTATTCTGTGACTTATAAATGAGTGAGTAAATCAAATATATGACTCAGCAGGTTTAAAAGATTCAATAACTTCTATAAGTAATCTATTAACTGCTATAAGCGGTTCGGTGACTACTTTAAACCACTATAATGGTTCCATAACTGCTGTACAATATTCCATATCTTCAGTAAGTACATTTAGTGTATGCTTTTTGTTAGTATGTATAATTATTCTGTAGCTGCTATAAATATCTACTATAAATTGACTTCTTTTAATCATTGACGGTTGTTATAATTACCATTGCCATTGTTTACAGTCTTCTTTTTGGTTCCTAAAACATTTGGCCGAATTTTAACGCCATGAAATTAAGATCGTAGTTGATCGCAAGTCAAGGTTTGCATGTTTTACTCAATTATATATACACTTTTATATTTCTCCAAACAATCCCTTTAAGATTTCTCTGCACAATCAGGTTTCTCTCTGTTCTTGAATGGAAGCCCGGATTTGATAAGGATCAGTCCAGCATGCTTGTGTATACACAAAGAAAATTCTTGTGCTTGAAGCAGTGCGAGAGTCACACCATAGAGAGGGGTGTGTGTGTGTGTGTGTGTGTGTGTGTGTGTGTGTAAAGCAAACTCCAACGCTAAAAATCCAGTCTCCTCACTCCTGCATGCAGAATTTACCAAAAGGTCTAAGTTAATTATTCAGGGCCATTGATTATTACTGTCGTATGTAAAAACCTTGCATCTCCAAAACGATGACTTTACAGAAGAATAATAATCCATCTTAACTTTCGATGAAAGGAAAAATGGTCCAGTCAATGGAAAATTTGGACACCAACTGTCAGATTTACATTAAAACGCAAAAGTTTTTGCATGGCAGCAACAACATAAAAGTTCCACAAGTGGACTAAATATTATGGGTCAAATCAGGGGCGACCTCCAGATCACATGAAGCAGAAAAATAAAAACCTCCAAAAATGTAAAAAGAAGCTACTTTATTTGATTCAACATTTTACAAAAACAACCAAGAACAGATTTCACATCCAAAACAAAACAGAAGATGAGAAATACTTTACGCAGACGGGGCAACGAGTGCATTCAGTTCTTCTCCTCTTTAGTACGATGAGCCCAGCTCCTCCGGCCTCATCCATTTTTCCTCATGATTGAGCAGCGCGAGTGCTTAGCTGGTCATCATGCGGGGTGCAATACTCATTGACATCAGCTCCTGGAACAGAAGCTTGCAGGCGTACGGCAGCCGGACCAGGGAAATCTGAAAAGCACACGGCCAGAGAGATGAGGGGGGGGGTTGTTTTTCCATATTCATTAACATGATTTTACTCCACCATGTTCTCGTACAACTATCATCCTCATCAGCTTTTGGGTACGGTAGTGAGCAAAATACTTTCACCATAAGAAAGTAGTGAGATCTTGTCTGTGAGCTAGTCTGAAGAACAGAGCTCGGTTCCTCCAGGTTTCTCCTGGACGCCCCCCAGTCCAGGCAGCACAGCGTGGAGGATGTGTTCACCTCCATCTGCAGCAGCAGCAGCAGCAGCAGCAGCTCACCTGATTTACCATCATTAAGCCCTGATTTACCACCAAACCAGGTGTTGATCTGAGGAGAACTCTAAATAACACTAGACTCCATGAGAGAGGAGAACTTTGGAGATGTTCTAATGATGAACACAGTGATGGAGAACCACCACCACTTTCTGTAGGAGTGTTATTATTAGTGTATATTCTAATATCAGTGATTTACTCAGGAAATAAACACTTACTGCCCAGATAAGCAGCTTTACACTCTTTTACAGGGGACTAACATTTTTGCACAGTGCTGAATTCATATTTAAAAAAAAAAAAAAAAAGCTATTAGCTCCCACCTGAGTCTTGTTCCGGCAGCCCCTGCACTCGTAGGTGTGGGTGCGCGTGTTGGCGATGGCCATGAGGCCGCAGAGGTTGCACACGTGCACCTGGTAGGGATCGGATGCTTCGAACAGACGCTCCCTCAGGAACTGCGCGGCTCCATGAGCAATTTGGCAATCTCGCTCCATCTCTCCGAAACGCAGACCACCATCACTGTAACAATCACACACAGACATGGAGGGTAAAAATACTGCATGCCGAGTCCGGACTAACTCTAACATACACTGTGTGCCCAAAAGTTTGTGGACACCCCTTCTAATGAAGGCATTCAGCTACTTTTAAGTTGTACCCATTGCTGACGGGTGTGCCCACTCACGCAGCTTGTCTAGTCCCTGTAGAGAAGAAGTGCTGCCAATAGAATAGGACTCTCTGGAGCTGAAGATCAAATTCATGACCCTATTGGCACCATGCTGCCTAATAATGCCAGGCGTGGGCTAGAGGGGTATAAAGCCCCCCAGCATTGAGGAGCTGTGGAGCAGTGGAGGAACTGTGTTCTCTGGAATGATGGTGGAGGAGCTCCATCCAGTACTTTTGGGATGAGTTGGGGACAATGAGGTGGGTGATGCTCAATCATCCAACATCCTGACCTCATTAACACTTTTGTGGCTGAATGCAATTCAATTCTCACAGCAATGCTCCTCCTCCAAAATCTAGTAGAAAGCCTTCTTTCCAGGACAGTAGAGACGGTCACTCCAACAATAGCAGGAGAAACTCTTTTTCTTAAATACCCTTGAATGAGCAGGCGTCCCAATACTTTTTGTTAGTTCTGTTCTGATCAGCAAGGGTTGTCTCACCGTGATCTGCCCTCCATGGGCTGCCTGTTGAGGATCTGGACGGGGCCACGTGCACGTGAGTGGATCTTATCGTCCACCATGTGCTTCAGCCGCTGGTAGTAAGTGGGTCCAATGAAGATCTGAGAGGTCAGTTTGCGACCTGTAAAACCGTTGTACAACACCTACAGGACCAGAGAGAAGACAGAGGGAGAGGCTTTAGGGTAACTACGCAAATGAGGGATTAGAGCTGTGGACGTCACGAGCTGGGAAACGGGAAAACCGCAGGACAGAATGTGTGCGAGAGACGGACACCTCACCTCGTTTCCTCTCAGATGGTAGCCGTACTCGGACAGCAAGTTGGAGACTTTCTGCACATTCACAGCATCGTTGAACGGTGTGGCGTCACCAATCTCCCCTTTGTTTGCAGACACCTGTGAGAAATGCACAGAAAAGACAGAGAGAATTTGGAATTTTAGATTAAAATATTTATTGAAATTTTAGAAGAGAAACTTAAAAAAATAAAAAAATAAAAAAAAATAAAAAAGCTTAAAATGGTCAAATTTTACAACAGAAACAAAAATACATTTTGGGGAAAAAAAAAAACATGTTGAATTTCTAAGGATAATTTCTATATTTAATTTATATTTTTATAGAAGGAAAAAAAAAAAAACTTCTGAACGTTACGATTTTATTCTGTCATTTCGGAACATTTCTATTGGTCCAGTCATCATCAAATTCTATAAAATGTGAAGAGTTGTCCGATTCACCTTATTATAAAAAAAAAAAAAAAAAGGAGATTAATTAATATTTGTCAAATTGGTGCTGCCAATTAACCCACCCCTTTGTATCTCCCCCTAGAACTAGCACTGCTCCCGACACAGAGGAGAGTGATGAGGGGAGAGAGCGCCATCTACCCATCCGGAGGGAGCATTTGAGGCCAATTGAGCTGCTAAATTGCAAATTGGCATGGCTCGGGATTCGAACCTGTGACCCCCAGGGCCATAGTGGTAGCGTGTCAGCCGGCTGAGATCATTATTAGTATTAATGAATATCAGGAATGCATACCTTCCCCTGCAGGCACTCGATCAAGTGACCAACTGTCATTCTGGAGGGGATGGCGTGGGGGTTGATGATGATGTCCGGGGTGATTCCTTCACATGTGAAAGGCATGTCCTGCAGAGACAGAGACGCTGTTTATACATGGGGGTCATATCACTCTACAATCTACTATGTACTAGCTAGTCTTGTGAAGTCTGTGATGATGCACTGGCAGTGAGGTTTTATCATTACTGTTGTTTATAATGGATCAGACATGTGAGCCCAGATGCTGCTGGAAGGCCTCGTCTCTGTTTATGAGATCTATAAACAGCTCTGCTTCCAGGATGCACGTCAGTCTAAACAAAGCTACAACATCTGCGACAGCATTAAGTGACCACAGAAATCCAAACAAATGGCAAAACATTTAGACTAGTCTTCCAGTATCTAAATCAGTAAGCCTGGATTTCAAACATGCACCAAAAATGTGAGCGTTTCCAGTCGTGGGTCAATAATTTCGACAAGTCAGCTCACAGGTACTGCAAGTTTTTAACCACATCATAGAAAATTTGAAGTGACTTGTGTCATAAAAGCAGAACAGCAGAGGGTGCTGTGACATTACCTCCTGCCTGTACTGAATTCCACAGGTACCCTTCTGTCCGTGACGACTGGCAAATTTGTCCCCGATCTGAGGGATCCTGACTGAGCGAACCTGCAGAAGAACAAATTTTAAGAGACAATTGCAGCTTTACAAATATGACTTGCAAACAAAGAAGAAGAAATAAATCTTCTGAACAAATCTTTCCATCTTCTCAGCAGTCTGAAACACTACAGGATGATTTCTTACAGAAATAAACACCTTGCAAAGAATTGATTGGAATAATTTAATCATTTAATAAGAGAGAATTAATAAGAGAGAGGCTTATGTGGGCCTGAATCCACACTATTAGATTTCTGTATAAAAGTAGTTGTTCTCATGTTACACAACATATATATTTATACATTTTGTTCATTTTTGTAAAATAAAATTAATCAAATTATAAAATCTTTCCTTTTCTGCTTACAGATGTGGGACGGACTAACAGGCTAAGCAGATATTTAACGTTATGGACTGTAAGTTTAGGACCCACACATTTGACAGCTTAGGAACTGAGAGTACAAAGAAAGTTTAGTATAGAAATTAAGTTTTGAATAGAAAAAAAGAAAAAGAAAAAAGATTAAACAAAACCACAGAATAGAATAGAAACGAAACAAAGTTTAGAACAAAAGTTTCGAACAGAATAGAGTTTAGAATAGAAACGAAACAGGAAGTAGAATTGAAGAGAGTTTAGTACAGAAACAAAAAGTTTAGAATAGAATCAGAGTTTAGAATAGAAACAAAACAAAAGTTTAGAATAGAGTTAGGAATAGAAACAGAACAGAAAGAAATGAATAATAACTAGAAGTTTTGAAGAGAAAGTAAAAGTTAGTAATAGAAACTGTATCAGACCGGTCACAGACATCAGCCAATTTACAAAAATCGTCAGCAAAACACACTTATTTCATGCAAATCTAAACACATGAAAACACGTAACAAAAATAAATAAATTACAGTAAAACCCTTTTCCCCCTTTTCTACACTAAAAAGCAACGTCCCCGACCACGCAGCTCATCAAAAGATATATGGATCACCGACACCCAACCACACGTACCCGGATCTTGCAGAACTTGTAGCCTTCCTGGTTGAGGGTGACCATGACCTGGTCGACGATGCCAGTCTCACTGGTGCGGAGGAAGGTGCTGCAGTCCCTCTTTGTGTAGCGGCGGTTCGTACTGTCCAGCTCGTCATCGTTCTCGGGCAGAGTGACCGTTTTACCGATGATCACATCCTCCCCAGACACACGCACACCTGGAGCTATCAGCCCGTCATCGTCCAGCTTATCGTAGATAGCATGGCGCATGCCTGGAAGTGAAGTGTAGAAGGAAACAGTGTTAATTAAAAGCAACCCTGTGTTTGGGGAGATCTCTACTGACGTGAAGATCATATAATTCAGGATCTGTCAAAGCACAGACAGCCCAAAATGATCAGCGGAGCCATCCCAGAGATGTAGATAGAATTTATAATAACTTCTAGAATTAAATAGCTCACCCTGACACTCTTCACGCTTGGGTTTCTCAAAGATCTCCTCCTGGTCAAAACCCTTCTTCGACTCCTGCTCTTTATAAGAGCGGTAGAACACGGACCTGAGAGAAAAAAACATGGTCCACAGTTAGTCAGTCTACAGTTTACTCCATCTATACATTACTGCTAACCAAGGAAGGCACAGCTACCTGAAGAACCCTCGGTCCACAGCAGAGCGGTTCATGATGACAGAGTCCTCCTGATTGTAGCCAGTGTATGAAGCAATGGCCACAATGGAGTTGATGCCTGCAGAAGAAATGCACGAAGAAAATCTCAGCAAAATCAGCCATTAACTGCTTAAACCCACAGCCAATTATTTAGCTTAGAGACTAACGATTCAGTGACCGCAGCAAACTACTCGGAATCTGCGGCAAACGACTCGGAATCTGCGGCAAACGACTCGGAATCTGCGGCAAACGACTCGGAATCTGCGGCAAACGACTCAGTAACAGTTAAAAATGATGTAAATGACTCATCAACTGCTACATAGATTCAGAAAGCGTGGGGAGCAATTCGGCAGGTGGTAGAACTGCTATAAATGATTCAATGACTGAAAAATTTATCAGTTATTGCAATAAATGATTGAACTGCTATAAAACTAATTTATAACTTATATTGTTTGAGAGTGAGGAACAGAGGTATGGGCCCACATACAGGCCTTTAGGGCTATAAGGATATATTTTGAGAATCATCACTGAATGACAAACAAAACAGAGGGATTCAAAACATCCGACACCTTCAGATAAGCTGCAGCTTAAATTACTTTCCCCCTCCGAACAGGATGCTACGTGACCCTTACGCTGAATAAAACAGTGCAGCACTTCAAGACAGGCAGGACAGTCTTCATTTCACTGCACAGGTCTGTCATGATCATAATATTTTATGTGAAATGAACAGATAATTCACAATTTATAATTCATCTTCATTCAAGCCACCCCCTTTTCCTGCAAACTGCCTCCTATATTCAGCAATCCTGACAGGTCTGTGCTTGCAGTGATGTTTGTTGCGCAAGTCTCTCCTGCTGCAGTATGAACTCTCTGGCTTCTACATGAGGCAGTCGAATGATTAGGCCGCTACATCACCTGCTGGTAGCTCTCGGAAGCGCAGGTACTCCATAGATCTTGTGGTGACCAGAGGCTTTTGAGGGTAGTACAGCACGTGGGCCAGAGTGTCCATGCGAACGTGGAAGTTTGTGATGTAGACTCCCATAGCCTGCTTTCCCATAGCAGACTGGTACGTGTTCCTGGGAGACTGGAAACAGAAGACACCGAGGCTTTAGATCTCCTGGGTGAAATGAGGGCCCTGACAGACCCTACAATCAGGAACAGCACCAGTGCAGTCTAGAACCAGCTCTGGTGGCATCCTAATTATCTTATTGTAAATGTAAACAGGTGTGTGTGAGAGTGGGAGACTTATTTGTGACTGAAGAACAAGAAAGCAAGCGTGTGTGTGTGTGTTGAGATCAGGCGTCCATGTCTGGCTGTAATCATAAAGGGCACAATCGATGTGTGTGTATGCACCTGATTGTGATCAGGGAATGGGATGATGGATGCACACACTCCCAGGATCATAGAGGGGTGGATCTCACAGTGTGTGTAGGTGGAGCAATAGGCTACACCCTTCTCCTGGAGGTCATCTGGGGTCATGGCCAGCATCACAGTCTCTTCCTCCAACGTATCAATATATTCCACCACGCCACTCGCTACCAGGTCCTGCCAACTGCACACGTGCACACACACACACACACACACACACACACACACACACACACACACACACACACACAGTAAGTCTTATGAAAGTCTCAAACACCCCTTACATTTCTGAGTGCAGACTATTACTAATTACTGTGTTTATCAGAAATAAGATCAGAAATATATATATTCTAGATATTATAGATATATATAGATATAGATTATTGTTTATATTAATAATAATAATATTAAGCTAGCACTGCAGAACCAGCACAAATTAAACCAACTGCCCCAAATGAGACCGGATTTGCGTACCTGTAGTTGTTGTACTCTCGCTCTTTGAGCTGGTCAATGTGGCGCCTCTTCAGCAAGAGCTTCTGCTTCTCCACGATGAGCAGCGGTCTGCAAATCCGTCCGGCATCTGTATAAATCCGAATCTCTCGCTCTCTGATGTCTCGGATCATCGACACCTGAACGGAAAGAAAGGGTGGTCAGTTCCAGTTAGACGGGTCTCAGAAGCAGGTACTATGGGGTACTGGTCGAGGATTTGCGGGTGTAGGTACTGTGCCACTTTCCTGAAGCAAGACCAAGTTTAGCTCAGACCTAAAAAGACCCTAATTAGCAGTCCTCTCACCTCAGACACAATGATGTCCATCTGTCTCCTCAGCTTCCTCAGGGTGTTCATCAGCTGTTCGGGGTCTTTGTGGATGCCCACCCAGCAGCCGTTCACAAAGATTTTAGTGGCACTAGACAAGCATATTGAAACCCACAGTCAATTCATTGACAATGAACGAGCAGGTGTCCCAATACTATTGCCCATATATATCCTGATAGACGTGCATTTCTCCCTATGCTAGAATGAACTGTACTAGGAGCCTGTTCGTGGTTTAATGCTTAATGGGGTGCTGCCCCCTAAGAGACAATGAGGGCACTGACTCTGCAATTGCAGCAGGTGAGATTTCTTCCAGGTTCTCCATGCTCCACTCCTCCAAGAACTCCAGGATGGGGGAAGGTTGGGACCCCACAGAGATGTACGCCATGAGCGCCAGGTTCTTCACCAGGCCTACAGCGTGGCCCTGCAAGCAAACATACGGACAAGTGTTCAGAGCAATTCGCAAGTCTAAACAACATAAGGGCATTTCGAAGAAATCCTTGAGTCGTACCTCAGGGGTCTCGGCGGGGCACACCATGCCCCACAGCGTGTTGTGGAGTTGCCTGGGCTTGGCCAGCTTTCCGTCTCGGCCAATGGGGGAGTTCACACGCCGCAGGTGTGACAAGGTAGAGGCAAACGTCAGTCTGTTCAACACCTGTAGAGGAGTGATGCACAATGACGACAGAGGCTAACCCAGCTTCCAACACACCTGAGCCAAGAATAGAGGCCTACAGAGCACTGATTACCTGGCTCAGGTGCGCTGAGAGTTCAAAGACCACATCAAATTAGTCTGAACCTCAATGAACCATCTGCCAACTCTTTGAAAACACAGAACACGCTACCTGAGACACCCCAGCTCTGGCCTGGTGGGCCTTTTTCACATCACCCCAGTTGCCAGTGGCCAGAGAATACTTCAGCCCATCAGAGATGATCCGGGTTTTAATGGCCAGCTCGAGGTTGAAGTCCTTCCCCCGGTCGATAAACTTCTGTGCATAGATCCTGATCTCCTTCAGCAGGTTTTTGAACATCCTGCAGGTGGATACGAGAACAGCAGAGCGAGTTAGTTAATGAGGGTTTAACGTCAGGACAGCTCATAGGCCACTTCACTGGATACACTGGTGTCTTCAGTCCTGTAACTGATAGGGACTTCACCAGCGCTCCAGCGATTATGTCATTTATTGCTGGTGCTATAATGAGTCTGCTTCTACTGTGATGGTAAATTGTGGAGTAAGGCAGGTTTTGTGGTGTAGGGGACATCCCTCAATGCCAGAACAGCGGAGAGGAGCCTACTGCTATTTCAAAATTTATATAAAATACCCTTCACATCTTTTAACTTCCACTTTTCTCACCCTCTGAAGAGGAAGGCCAGTAGAGGCCCTGCCAGGTCCAGCCTTTTGTTGCCATAGTGATCTCTGTCATCCAGCTCTCTTCTGCCCAGAGCTGCAAGCAGGAGTCTGTGCACCATATAACTATGAGACAAAAAAATAAGGGTAAACACAAAGATCTAGTGAAGCTGGTAAACAGCAACATACCAAACACATTAAAACCAGTTCAATTTTTTTTATTTATTTAATTTTGTCAAAATGTTTCCATTTTCTGGAGCTGCCAATTAACCCACCTATACAAAACTCCCCCCCCAGAACTTGTAATGCCCCCAATGCTACCGCTGACACACTCTGAGGAAAGCATCAGGTCCCCAGCTTCACTGCACCAGCTAACAGACGCCCTTAAAAGTGACAAGGGTGGAGAGCAGCATCTACCCAGCCTGAAAAACTCCGGACAATATTGTGCCCTCTCTGACTCCGGCCGCTGATGGCAAAGCTGCTTGGCTTGGCTTTGCTTGGGATTCGTGACCGCATAACCCCCACCCCCGGGCCACCACGATGGCGAATTAGACCACTGAGCCATGTGTAGCCCCCAGTTTAGATAGACAATTCCAGCTCCCTACATCAGAACTCACCCTAAAAAGTAGGCCTTCTTGGTTTCACAGAAGTCAGACACACCCACATGGGGCAGAACTTCTTTCTGCAGAACCTCTTTGGCGTACTTAATCCTCCTTTCCTTGGTGACGCCAGGCTTGGCTCCTCTGGAGCCGATAAAGTTCAGAGCTACGTTCTGCTCCTGGATCACAAAGGCCTCATCCAGAGATGGCTTTACCTGAGGAGACAGAGAGAAATGGGTCATGGTAGGACTATTCAGAACCTGATATCAAAGGCAAGGTGTGGGTACTGATGGTACCAGAATATTCTAAGTGATACCCAGCCCTAGTTGCTACAGCACCAAAAGCTGTCCTGCCTGCTTATTTGACCGTTTCAAAGCAAGCAATTACCATCTCCATCATCTCTGGGTCGTCAAAGTCGTAGATGATGTGCTCCAGGATGTCCCTGTCGGACACAAAGCCCAGGGCTCGGAACACGATGATAATGGGCACCTCCTGTCTGATGTATGGCAGGGTAGAGACAATTCTCTGACCAATGGCACTCTTCTTCACTCCCTGGATGCAGAAAGGTCACAAATATCAGCACCACAATTACTGTCCAGGAGAACAGGCAGTCTCAAGAAACTCTTGACTGTAATAAAAGGAAGGGCTTCCGCATATGGATCAATATATAATCAATAAAAGTCATACTGCCATACTTTGCACTAGTTTAAGTCATTTAAGAGCCTTTATGGAGGTCTCGGGATGAAGTGGTAAACTAGGAGACATGCAATTTACTAAGATTAGGCAAGCAGATAAGCAACACTGACCAAACGCAGCAGCCAGAAAGAATGAAGAGGTCTGAGGTGTATGAGTGTATTCTAACCTGTCCTCCTCTGGCCATCATGCTGACCCAGATGGAGCTGGTGGGTCTGGAGGAGTTCTCCAGGCAGGACCTGCACTCGGCTGTGTAAGCATACTTGGAGTCCTTCTTTGCAAACACATACACTGTGTTGGTGGCCATCTTCTCCTGAGCTATAAGAACCTGCAAATCCAGAAAACTGAATTTTTTATTTAGGGGTAAATACTGCAAACGGCATGAACATGACAGGACTGAGAAGATGCATTAGACTTTCTTTAATATTTCTTAAATATTTATGGATATAGGGTTGCTTAATTATGTCAAAAATACAGCATGATTATTTGACATCATTGTTTGTTAGTTGTTGTGTTTTTTTTCCTTCTAATTTTTTTTACCCGTTTTGACCTGCCAATTTAGATTGCCAATTACTCAACCTGTACGTATTCTCTCCCTCTGGCTTTGAAGTACCAGCTAGCAGACGCCAGTGATGGCCAGCACCGCGTTAGAGTGATGGGGGGGGGGGGGGGGGACTATCTACCTACCCTAGAGAGAGCAAGGCCAATTGCGCTCTCTCGAGGTCCAGGCTGCCAAAGGCTAGCAGCGTGATCAGGATTTATGTATAACAACAACAACAATAATAATAATAATAATAATAATAGAAAACAGCAAAAGTACACCGCTGTAAAGGAATAAAGATGTGCATTGGATTTCTAACTAAAGACACAAAAATCATAATTTAGTTATAAATAAAGTATTATTAATATTATAATTTTTATAAATATTATTAATAATAATAATTAGATTATTACCCAGCCTTAGAATGCAGATTTGCTATAAATTAACATATTTTGCACCAAAAAGTAATGTTCTCCTCAATTTTTCCAAAGGGAAGTATCTGGCATGAGCCATTTAAAAGTCTGTAGCACTGTTCTTATTTATATATAATATTATATTTAAATCATATTATACACTTATATGCAACTTAATGAATATTTCATAGCTCAAGTACTGATCATCACTGAACTTTAAAAACACTGTAGTGTTTAACCAATTTATAAAAGAACAGAAAGTCCTTTGATACGGAAATGATATCAGACACCAAATCCTGACCTTCTCGGAGCCGTTGATGATGAAGTAGCCCCCCGGGTCCAGAGGACACTCGTTCAGCTCACAGAGATCACGGTCAGTCAGGCCGCTGAGCAGACAGTAGGTGGAGCGAAGCATGATGGGAATTTTGCCAATGAAGGTTTTCTGGTGCTGGGTCTGAAGCTGCTCCTCTCCCTCCTTGATGATGGTCTTTGTGATGTCAACATAGAGAGGAGCCGAGTACCTAAACCAGCAACACATTCCCATGTCAATCAGTGTGTGGATCTTCACCTCGTCTGGCAATTCTGCCAGTGACCGCTCACGTGCACTACGATAACTGGACTCACGTGAGGTTTCGGAGTCGGGCCTCGTTCGGCATCATGGGCGAGGGAGCTCCATCTCTTTCCCAGTGTGTAGGCTTGGACAAGTAGATCTGCTCAAACTTCAACAGATACCGAGGCTGCAAAGGACACATCAAACACAAATTTAAAAAAGTCTCCAGAAATCGTAAGTTGTTTATTTTATAGATTATTTAGAATTGAGACAACTTCAAATAAAGGTGGGCTTGGGACCAGAAAGTCATCGATTTGATCTTCTGGACTGGCATGGCTAAGCCCTTCTCCTTCAATTGAAATGCATATGTGCGGAAGCTCACCGGTTCCTCCACCTCTCCAGAGGTGTGCTGAGCCTCAGCCTGCAGATCTATGGGTGGAGCGTCCTCCACGATCCTCTGCACAGACATCTGAATGAACTCATCAAATGAGTCCAGCTGCTGTCGCACCAGACCCTTCTCATCAAAGTAGGAACTGGAGAGGAAACGAAAAGCACACGATAAACATCAACAACACCAACACCACCACCACCACCACCACCACTGCCAGCGGCACCATCTGGCCGGTGGATTTCTCCACTGATGGATGATCAGACACACCAGCTACCTGATAACAATCCAGCAGGCCTCCTGCCACAGATCAGGGGTGATTTCATCATCATCTTCATCATACTGGATATCTGGAGAAAGAGGAGGGGGAAAGGTTTAGGGTTAGACACTAACTAGGTACACTTAGGAAGATAAAGCCAAAGCTACTTCATGGGATTATCTCATGCCCTATAAAGTGCACTTAAGAGGGCACTGAAACTGTGGAGCTTATAGCCAACGATGTGATGCACACTATTTAGGTCCACAAGCTATTCTTCAGAGATTATCTGCATGACTTCCATGATCTAGTGCACTAAAGATAGACAGCTAGAAAGTAGGGAGCGACTCGAGACTCAGACTCGTGGACTTCTATTCTTCAGTCACATTGTTTATACTCCTTTATCCAACATATTTAAAGCATAAATCAACTAACTAACATTTCTACCTTCTAAAACCCGAAAATTTAAATCTATAAAGTTTGAAACTCCACAAAAAAGCGATTGTCTATAATGGTCAGCTAAGCTAAGCTAACAGGCTAACTATAGCTATAGCTCCGTTGTGTTAACCCGCACTTTCCAGCACATTATACTGCCTTACGAAGACGGAACTACCCACATATGCTTACATTACTTCATACATACCTTCATCTTGATCATACATGTTGTTTGTTGTTGTTGTTTACGTCCTAGTTTACAGTAAACAAACAAAAAAAGCGTTGCGGCTAAAACGCGCTCTGTCCGTTCAGCGAGCCGCAGACGGCTATATGGCGTCACTTCCTGTGTTCGCAAACGCACACAACATATATCATTTTGCGACAAATTATAGTTTTATTTTTAATAATATTTTAAAAATTCAAATTAAACAAAATAAAACGTACTGGCGCTTAAATTCTAATGTTAATTAATAAAAAAAAATAATAATCAAAAAACGTTCATCCGGTTACGTATTTTGGCTGCGACACACGAAAACATTGCCCCTCTGTTCACGTGTTCGTAAGTTGGTGGGATTTTTTATGTTTTTTAATGTTTAAAGTAGATTATAGTCGCGTTTTGCAGTTGTTAGGGCTATGTTTAAATTAATACAACTGTCTTCGTTCCCGTTTTCGTCTCTGAAATGTTTAAAACGTGTGTCAGAGCTAGAAAGAAGAAGATGGTGTCACCTTTATTTGGGCCTTCTGTCCCAAAGCAAAACACACAGCTGTGGTTCAGCTCACAGGACTAAATGCTTAGGCTTTCACACCACTGCAGTGTCTTCAAAAGGCTCTGAGGCTGAAGAAAGAGCTCGGGCATCGCCAGCTTCAGCTCTGAAGCCTCAAGCCAGAGCAGCCTACTCTTCAGTAGAGCCAGACAAAGAAGAGGAGTTTGTTTTTCTTGAGTTCTCTGAAGCTCTGGACCAAAAAGAGGAAGGTCTTCCAGAGCATCTTTGTGTAACTGAGACCATGAAGGTCAAAGAGGACAAAGCGCCCAAGGTGACAAGCTCAGAGCTGCGTCGGAAGGCCTTGGAGCTCCAGTTGAGGTCTTTGAAAGATGTTGCCAGCGAGGAGGTGGACGAGGAGGCTTCTGTCGAGTTCCACGATGTGGAGTTTCCTCTGGAGATGACTTCCAAGAGGAAGAAGAAGAAGGTGAAGAAAAATCTGGAGCAGAAGGTCTACGGGACGCCGGACGCAGACGTTCCGGTCAGTGACACCTGCTGCTCTGGATGTGGTGCTCTCATGCACTGCACCGTCCCAGACGTACCTGGTTACCTGCCTAGTGAAAAGTTCAAACAGCTGATGGAGGAGGACACGCTGAAGATGGCGGTGTGCCAGCGCTGTTTCTTACTCGTACACCACCAGAAGGCTCTGAATGTGACCATGTCGAAGGAGGAATACACCAAGATTGTCGGTAGGATCAAGTCTAAGAAGGCGCTGGTGCTGCTCATTGTGGATCTGCTCGACCTTCCAGACTCCATCATCCCAGGCCTGCCACAGCTTGTGGGCCAAAACAAGCACATTGTGGTTTTGGGGAACAAAGTGGACCTGCTACCTAGAGATGCGGACAATTACCTACAAAGGATCAAACGGCAGCTTATGCAGTATTGTGCAGACGCAGGTGTGGTCATCACTGACCACAAAGATATCCACCTCATCAGTGCTAAGACGGGGTACGGCATAGAGAACCTGATCACGAGGCTGCAGACATCCTGGAAGTACAAGGGGGATGTCTATCTGGTCGGGACCGCCAACGCTGGCAAGTCCACCCTGTTTAACACCCTGCTCGATTCGGACTACTGCAAGTCCAAAGCGTCGGACATGATCAACAAAGCCACGATATCTCCATGGCCAGGTAAGTCCCTCAGCAGAGCTTCTCTCTGGGTTATCCTCCAGGACCTCAACATGGGTCCTGTACAGTACAGCTGAACAGGGCCTAGTTTCCCCAAAAAAGCTTCATAGTAAGATCATCTTAACTTAATGAAGGTTCATCAGATCACAGGAGGAACATAATTGGTCAACATGCCCATGCTGACCCCCGTCCACTCTGAAAAATACACCATGTTTATGTCCTGTTGTTCATGAAAGGAACAACGTTGAACCTGCTGAAGTTTCCCATCATCAATCCGACGCCATACCGGCTGTTCCGGCGGGCAGAGCGGCTGCGACAGGCGGCCCAGGAGTCGGAGGAGGACCTGGACCCTGAGGAGCTCAAGAGAATGAAGCAGTTCAGCAGGCAGGGATACCTGGTCGGTGAGTTGGAGGACTTATTGTAACCATGAAGCTACAAAAAAGTGTTGAGGGACTCCTAGTTGACCCTCTAACCCATGTTTGGAGGCTGTGCTTTACTTTGGGGGTCTTAGTTACAGTAGCAGTGTGTGAAACTACCTCCACCATGTTTGGAGGCTGTGCTTTACTTTGGGGGTCTTAGTTACAGTAGCAGTGTGTGAAACTACCTCCACCATGTTTGGAGGCTGTGCTTTAATTTGGGGGTCTTGGTTACAGTAGCAGTGTGTGAAACTACCTCCACCATGTTTGGAGGCTGTGCTTTACTTTGGGGGTCTTAGTTACAGTAGCAGTGTGTGAAACTACCTCCACCATGTTTGGAGACTGTGCTTTACTTTGGGGGTCTTAGTTACAGTAGCAGTGTGTGAAACTACCTCCACCATGTTTGGAGGCTGTGCTTTAATTTGGGGGTCTTGGTTACAGTAGCAGTGTGTGAAACTACCTCCAC
Source organism: Salminus brasiliensis (assembly GCF_030463535.1). Lineage (NCBI taxonomy): Eukaryota > Metazoa > Chordata > Actinopteri > Characiformes > Bryconidae > Salminus > Salminus brasiliensis. The sequence continues at coordinate 1,517,883 of NC_132889.1, read as the reverse complement.
CATGTTTGGAGGCTGTGCTTTACTTTGGGGGTCTTAGTTACAGTAGCAGTGTGTGAAACTACCTCCACCATGTTTGGAGGCTGTGCTTCACTTTGGGGGTCTTAGTTACAGTAGCAGTGTGTGAAACTACCTCCACCATGTTTAGAAGCTGTACTTTAGCCTGGCTAGCTCTCAATGTCAGCTGAAGTTGATCTGCTTCTAAACGGTGCTCTATTACGCCACCAAGAGGAGATTCCGATAATCTAGGTTCTGGTTGATTTCCTGCAGGCCGGGTTGGAAGGACCTTCCGAGTGGATCACTCCAAAAAGAAGGTTGTGGAGTTCGACCCTGACTGTCTCAGCTTCGGAGAGGACCTTCACGAAGACAGCTTTGATAAGCCTCGTGCGGAGCCCACAGTGGAGACGGAGCTCCCATATAACGAAATCAAGGATGCCCACTGGTTCTACGATACCCCCGGCATCATGAAGGAGTCTGATGTAAGTCGGGACGTGGGACACGGTGAAGGAGTTGAAGGTAACTTGGCACAGAAGGGTGAAAATATGATGTTGGCTTCGTCTGTCATGAGCAGGTTCTCAGCGTGTTGAACGAACAAGAGGTGAAGCTGGTGTTGCCTACGCATGCCATCACCCCGAGGACGTTCGTGCTGAAGCCTGGAATGGTGTTATTTCTGGGAGCGCTGGCACGCATTGATTACCTGGAGGTAGGAATGAAAAGTATTCATCAAAGCTCAGTGGTTGCAAACACACAACACAACACAACACTAGTTACACTATATGTCCAAAAGTTTGTGGACACCTCTTCTAACGAATGCATTGATTCAGCTACTTTAAGTTGTATGTGTTTATATATGTTTCTGCATATTTTGGTTTGCCAAAGGATGCAGCACCTAAATTGAAGGGACATCTAATGTAACTGCAGAACTATTTAAGGTGGAATGGAGAGTTAGTACAATAACCAACTTCAGCTTTAGTTTTGGCTGCTAACAGGTAACAGCACCGCTTTTATCAGTCCAAATAAAGCTTGGTTTAGTTTATTTTACTGAAAAGACAGATCACATATGAACTGTGAAGATCGTCTGCAGCAGCTGAGGATCAAGTTTATTACTACTAATGGCGCCTAGAAGATGCCAGATGGCGCTCTGCTACAGCAGACCTAAGCATTGGCCTTAAAAGCTGATACCCGATTTGTTAAAAATGCCTGGATTGGTCCTGATCTCCAGTCACTAGATCGGATTAGGACATCCCTATTCTTTAGACCCCCATTAATGAATTCGGCTCCAGTTCCTAACTGATGAAATTCAGTTCCTTTCATAACTGAGATGAATATTTTTCTTAGGCTGTATTAAAAATAACGAAACCTTTACCATCAACAGGGGAACAACTCGTGCTGGTTTACGGTCATTGCTTCTTCCCGAGTCCCGGTCCACATCACCAGCTCGGACAAGGCTGATGCCATCTACCAGAAACATGCGGGGGGCACTCTGCTTGCTGTGAGTTACAGTTTTCATCATATTAATAAAATCTGTGTTAAAAGACCACATCAATCCTGTCCCTCATAAACCTTGTATCTCCAGAACAGCAGCTTTACAGGAGGAGGAAAAAAGGAGGAACCGAGCTCTGTTCTTCAGACTAGCTCACCGACAAGATCTCACTACTTTCTTCAGAATGAGAAGCTCTTGTTTCTCCTCTTTACTGGATTTATGTTCACCTGCTTTATCTGTTCTGATCAGATCTATCAGCTTCACTGCCCATTTAGGTGAACCTCTGAGCTACACAGTGCTGCTGTATGGTTCATTCCAAAGCAGGGGTGGTCATAGTGTTCTGATATGGCTGTGTAAGCGAGCGAGTTTTAAAACCTATGTGAAAATGAAGATCACAGGAAATAAATGTGCGTTTAGACCGAGGTGAGAGTTTTCACACCCCACTGTTTCCTGCTCAGGTGCCAATGGGTGGAGAAGAACGCATGAAAGACTTTCCTCCTTTTGAAGCTCAAGACTTTGAACTTGAGGGCCGAGGGCTCAACACGGCAGTGACGGACATCAGACTGTCCTCAGCAGGTAATTTAAATAATCCTTCTGCACCTAAGTTGATTGGTGGCTTCACAGTCCAAAAGTATTCGGACACCTGCTCATCTGTTGTTTCTTCTCGAAATCGGGGGTATTAATTCATTCGTTGTCTGTACTGTCCGGGGAAGGCTGGATCATCATCCCAAAAGTCCTGGATGGAGCTCCACCATCCATCATTCCAGAGAACACAGTTCTTTAACTGCTCCACAGCTCCTCAATGCTGGGGGGCTTTATACCCCTCTACTAGCCCACGCCTGGCATTATTAGGCAGCATGGAGCCAATAGGGTCATGATGATGATCTGCTCCTATTCAGTCCTATTCTATTGGCAGTACTTCTTCTCTACAGGGACTACACAAGCTATGTGTGCATTTGCACATCTGTGCCAGCAATGGGTGCATGCATTCATTAGAAGGGGTGTCCACAAACTTTTGGACATGTAGTGTAAGTACAGAAGTGCGACCTGCTCAGTGCTCTATGCTGTAACTCTCTCTCTCCTGTCTCAGGCTGGGTAGCTGTGACCGCAGCAGAGGGGGAGCGTATCCTGTTGCGGACTCACGCCCCAGAGGCAGCTGGACTGTGCTTAAGGAACCCGCCGATGCTCCCCCACATCGTCAACGTGAAGGGGGAGCGCATCCGCAAGTCTCCCGCTTACAAAACCAAGAAGCCAGAGCCTCTGGCCAACAGCCGTGTGCAGGCACAAAAGAAAAAGAATAAGGTAAAGAATGCGCTTCCTGGATGCTGACAGACTCTTCTCCTGTCTAGACGTCTGTAAGGCGCACTCGCACGTCTGGAGACGAACACCTTGAAGGAAGAATGGAAAGACTGAGTGCTGAGGATCTGTGGTTTCATCAGTTGCTAAAGAAAATGATGCTTAATAAATGGATTAAGATGCAAAGAGCTTTCGTGGGTTTGATGTAAAACACATTCTAGAGTTCTAGATAACCACCCCCAGTCAGAGCTGTTCTACAGTGGAGTCTCTAGATAAGCTCCCCCAGTCAGAGCTGGAGTTCTACAGTGGAGGTTCTAGATAAGCTCCCCCAGTCAGAGCTGGAGTTCTACAGTGGAGGTTCTAGATCAGCTCCCCCAGTCAGAGCTGGAGTTCTACAGTGGAGGTTCTAGATAACCTCCCCCAGCAGTCAGAGCTGTGGTTCTACAGTGGAGGTGAAGGGCAGCAGACGTCTGAAGCTCTAATAAAAGCTCCTCACAGAAAGTTCTTCACCTAATGGTGATGAAGACGCTGCCTGATGCCTGAGACACGGTTCTACCAGAGTTCTGAGAAGAGTTCGGCTCTAGAACCTGCTTTTAAAATCAGATCATTAAAATGGTGGAGGGATACATGCTGCAGGGTGTAGTGCAGCTACAGAAAGTAGTCCCTAAAGAGAACTGCATTAGCTGAGATTCTCCACTATTTTCACATCTATAATAATGTTAGAATTATTAATAAAAATAAGCGTAACACTGGCGGAAGGCTGCAGAACCTTCCTGTACAGTGTCAGTCACACGTTTATACCCCACAAATACGCGACAAACGTGCATTATATGTGACATTCACACTTCGAATCAGCTGATTTCAGCCGTCTTTGTTGTCCGTTTGCTGATAACGCTGGTTTTCTGAGCCCCCTGTGGTGAGGCTGCTGTGAAGTTGATAGACCCCCATTGTTTCAAGGTAACAGTCACCATTTGTCTGCTCCTATTCCTCAGACAGTTCCATATGTAAGAGCATGTGGTTAAACTAAAACAAATGAAATAAAAATAAAAAAATCTGTAAAATTCCTGAAAAAAATTCCCCCACATTGTTTACATAAAGAAAAAATGAGTGGAATTTTCCCTTTAATAGTTTGTAAACATTTCTATATATATATATATATATATATATATATATATATATATAAACAATAATATGCATGGTATAAGGAATTTAATTCAATGTAATATTTAAATTTAATGCTAACTAATTTAACATTAAACAATTTAATACATTTTAATTACGTTCAATTTAATCCAAAAATGTTCTCCCTTTTTTCTGCTTTAACTGTTTCAATAAATTCAACAAAATAATTAAAGAGATAAAAAAAAAAAAACATTTGTGAATTTAATATTTTTTATTCAGATCTTGGTTCTGTACACGTAATATAAGGCACCAAGTACACGGAACCGCAACAGTTTCTGTAAAAAGCCAATTAAACGTCCTCGGAGGAACTACATTACAGCTGCTAGCACAGAACTACCGTCACACCTTCAAATAAAAGATATTTGATTACTTTACTGATCTGTGAAAGAAAACGATCAGTCTAGATTCTTACAGCCTTAGAAAAGAGAAAAGGGTCAATAAGTGAAAACCTCTGTAAAGAACTCAAACTAAAGACAGACTCATATTTACAATAACGCCTAACCGTCTACGAGTGCATTACTTTAAAGGGGGGGGGGGCGACAGGAGGGTTAGGGTACAGGGGGCTGGCCAGTTACAGAAGGAGGGCCTAGAGCTCGCTTTGGTTTGAGATCCAATATACATTATTGCACTAACTCACTAAAGGTGTCCATTTTAAGGGTTTTTTCCTGGCACAGAAACCAGCTGACACATGGCTGCAGATGAGCGTCCCGTAAAACAGTGAAGCGGGCCAGCCTGGGGCGGCTTTGGAGTAGCAGAAACGTTCAATGCGTAGAATTCCTGCGGCACGGAGATCTGCAGTGTTCTTCAGGAGGAGTAGGACAAGGAGAAAAAGGCCAGCTTAAAAATTTAACCTTATGAAGAACGAACCCACACACACACACACACAGTATAAAAAAAAAATCAGAAAAAAGAAATAAAATGATTGTCAAAGGCACCAAAAAACAAACAAACAAACAAACAGTGGAGTAGTATGTACAGTGTTTCAGCAACAGGCGCGAGAGACTAGCAAATCATCTTTGGACCAAATTGTGAAATTGAGATAGGAGAACAAGAACCGGTCCTGGGGAACCTCCTGGCCTGCGCATTGTAGTCGTTTCCCACCTTCGACTACCTCTTCAAGGGCTTGTTAATGAGCCAATCAGCTGGATCAGGTGTGCTGGGATCTGGTTAAACACTACACGGCTGCAGCACGGCTGAAGGTTCTCCAGACCCAGATCAGAGCACGGTTTTAGAGCTCAGGCAATGAAGGAACCGACAGCAGAAAGAGAAACGTAAAGTTTGGCCTCTACAGCTTTGGGTTTTCGCCCATACGCTTCCATTGTTAAGCAGCTACTGCATGAAGTTAATCCACAGGCAGACGTCCAAAGACACTGCCGCTGGTCCAGAGTCCCTTAAACCATATATATTTTTATTCCCCCAAAGAGACACTGACCGTTATCGGTCATGCACATCAATGTTAATGCTCTCTTTCATTCTCGCATTCACAAACACTCCTCCTCCTCCTCCTCCCTCTCTCTCTCTCTCTCTCTGCCCGCTGTGGTCGAGTGGAGCCGTACAAAAGGCTGGAGAGCCCCGTTCTTCTCAGTGCTATTCAGAGTCTGACCACCTGGCTCTGTTCAATCTCAGCTCTCTGCTGGGATGGATGGTAGTAGCCCTCCCTTGTGTTGCAGTGAGGGATTTTATTTTATTTTATATATATATATATAGCTAGCTACTACTGAGAGATTAACTTGTACACTATATGAACAAATGTTTGTGGACACCCCTTTGTGTCTGCAATGGGTGTGCACATAGTTTTCTGGAGAAGATAAATATGAACCTATTGGCACCATGTCTAATAATGCCAGGTGTGGATTTTGTTTTTTTGGGGTGGGTGGTATAAAGCCCCCAGCATTGAGCAGTGGAAGAACTGTGTTCTTTGGAATAATGATGGTGGATGGCCATCTATTTTTTTTTTTTTGGAAGAGTTGGGGATGATGCGGTGAGAAGGTGATCAATCATTCCACAACCTCACTAATGCTTTCGCCACAGAACGCAATCAAATCCTCGCAGCTATGCTCCTCCTCCTCAAAATCTAGTAGAAAGCCTTCTTCTCTGGACAGTAGCGACAGCTATTCCCACAACAGCAGGATCAACTCCTTAATATCCTTGATTTCAGAAAAAACGATGAATCAGCAGGTGTCCCATTATTTTTGTCCATAACTGCATCACCATGCTGATGAACTGGGCAGCAGCCACAAAGAAATGAGTGATGGGACTGAGATGATGGCTCAAAGCTGAAGGGCTAAGATGTAAATAAAGGCCTTCAGAGTGGTTTGGTGGGAAATGCTCAATCCGTTGACCATGTTTTGACCGACTTTCAACAGAAGTCAATGTAAATAGATATCAATCCAGGTCAGTTTGGAGCATTTCTATTGGTCCGTTTATCATAAAATTTTGACATATGGTAAAGAACTACCTTTACAAGTGAAAATGTACCACAAATGGAGATGCCATACGCAGAAGCTACATGTAGGTTCACTGGTGGGTTTGGATAGTCGATAAAATGGACAGTATGGTTTCTCTACAATGAACCATTTCACACCAAACCATCTGAACCCCTGAATTACTCGGAAATCTTTGATTTCCATCCCCCTGAAAATACACGTTCTGTGTGGTTCAGTGGTCCGCAGTGGTTTAAAACTGGGTGAAATGGGTGCTTCTACAGGAACTTGCAGCTCAGGGGGTATGAAACTACATCCTGTTCAGAGTCCTAAAGGTGTGCTACACCTAAACACCACAACGCCACGTTCCTGTAGGAGTTAGAACAGAGTATTTGAACACATTTTTAACAGAACTGTGACATTTCCCCTTTAGCCTTTACCGTAAGATCATATCATTAACAGCAAAAGTTGAAAATACTGTGTCTGCGGTCTAGACTTTCCAAAAGTGCTACTGTATTGCCCAAGAAAGCTTGTGAGAGGTCATATCTGCACTGTATATTCCTGCAGAAGCACACAAACACCACTGTTTTAAGGCACTGTGAAACACACAGGGGTTTTCTTTAAAGAAAAAGTCTCAGTTAATCGTGTAAAATGTTTTTCCAGTACATCATGAGCTTCTGCGCTTGAATAAATGCTTGAAACTTGATCAAATACAACCAATTCCCCATCCCAAAATTTACTACAGGCGGGAAGAAAAGTGACCAGCATAAAGAAAAAAAGTTGGGAAACAGTAAAAATTAAAAAAATAATTTTTAAAAACACAACCGTACGAAGTCCACCCATCACTTGTTTCTCTGCGTGGCTGTTTCCAGGTAATACACGTTCACAAGGTGGCGGTTCAGGTGTCGCCGGTAGTCCATCTCCAGCGGGAACGTGCGGTCGCAGAAGACACATGTGTGACTGAGGAGTTGGGTGGGAGAGGGAAGCTCCTCTGTGGGCGTTTCCGGGAGTTTCTCCATGCCGTTCGCCAACCCGTTGAGCCCGGAGTCGTAACTTCCCTCCGAGGCGCAGTCGCTGATGTCGCTCCCTCCGTCGTGGCTGTGGATACCCTCGTCGTCCTCCGCGTCTGTTGGTTTGGAGCGAGTCGGTCCAGGCAGTTCCAGAGAGGGGCTCTCGACCACTGGTTCCTGGCTGAACCCTGGGTCGCCGTCACTTTCAGTCGGAGAAGGGATCTCCTCACTCTCGCTTGCAACGGATTCGGATGCCTCCTGCAATTCGTTGGTGGTGGTCTTGCTCTGTCGTTTAACAGAGGTCTTCTTCTTTGTGGCCTTGGGCAGTTTCCCTGAGGCACGTTGGAAGGTCTCTGTTATTCTGGGTTGCTTTTCAGTAGCCAAAGGTTGCTTCTCCATTGAGCAGCGATCTGGCGCATCACTTTTTGTCGAGCTGGTCTTCTCAGGGGGTTGCGGTAGAACAGGTTTCTCTGTGTGTTGCTGTAAGGAAGGCTTCCTCTGCTTTTTCTGCGAGGAATGCTTCTCCGGCTGTGGCTGCAAGGCAGGCTTCTGCAGGGCAGACTTCTCTGGCTGTGGCTGCAAGGCAGGCTTCTCCAGCTGCTGCGGCAAGGCAGGCTTCTGCAAGGCAGGCTTCTGCAAGGCAGGCTTCTCTGGCTGTGGCTGCAAGGCAGGCTTCTCCAGCTGCTGCGGCAAGGCAGGCTTCTGCAAGGCAGGCTTCTGCAAGGCAGGCTTCTGCAAGGCAGGCTTCTCTGGCTGTGGCTGCAAGGCAGGCTTCTGCAAGGCAGGCTTCTCCAGCTGCTGCGGCAAGGCAGGCTTCTGCAAGGCAGGCTTCTCCAGCTGCTGCGGCAAGGCAGGCTTCTGCAAGGCAGGCTTCTGCAAGGCAGGCTTCTGCAAGGCAGGCTTCTCTGGCTGTGGCTGCAAGGCAGGCTTCTGCAAGGCAGGCTTCTGCAAGGCAGGCTTCTGCAAGGCAGGCTTCTGCAAGGCAGGCTTCTCTGGCTGTGGCTGCAAGGCAGGCTTCTCCAGCTGCTGCGGCAAAGCAGGCGTCTGCAAGGCAGGCTTCTCCGTCTGCTTCTGCAAGGCAGGCTTCTCCGTCTGCTTCTGCAAGGCAGGCTTCTGCAAGGCAGGCTTCTCTGGCTGTGGCTGCAAGGCAGGCTTCTGCAAGGCAGGCTGCTCCGGCTGCTGCTGCAAAGCAGGCTTCTCCGGCTGCTGCTGCAAAGCAGGCTTCTGCAAAGCAGGCTTCTCCGGCTGCTGCTGGTGCAAGGCAGGCTTTTCCATCTGCTGCAAGGCAGGTGTCTGCACAGTAGGCTTCCCTGACTGCTGCAGAGCAGGCTTCTCCTGCTGTTGCTGCAAGGCAGGCTTCACCAGCTGCACAGTAGACCTCTCCAGCTTTTGCTGCACAGTAGACCTCTCCAGCTTTTGCTGCACAGTAGACCTCTCCAGCTTTTGCTGCACAGTAGACCTCTCCAGCTTTTGCTGCACAGCAGACCTCTCCAGCTTTTGCTGTGTCTTCTGCAGGTCTTGTTGTAAGGCAGGCTGCTCAGGTGCTCGTTCAGGCTCTGCAGAAAGTGAGGCAGTCACTTGTGAAAGTTTGGTTGTTTCACCCAGCAAGTCATTTTTCACAGGTTTGGGTACCTCAGACTCCACTACCCTCACCTCTGCCTTATTTGTGCTCTTTCTGCCCTGCTTGCCTTTGCCCTTCGAGACCTTTACCTCTGCAGGCGTGCTGGCACTCGTGGATGGCTTGTCGGCATCCGTCTCCCTCACTTTCCTGCGTTTGGCTTTTTCAGGGGTGCCATCCATTCTGGCGGAAACCATCGGTGGAGAGCTTGTGCTCTCCGCTTTACGCTTCAGTCCCTTTGTCTTGACGATATCACACGTTTCTTGGCACCGTTTTTCACCAGTGTCTACCTTTGCCACTCTCGCCTGCCTCTTGATTGGACTCCTGTTTGGGGCCTTCTTGGAGGCCTCCTCCTCCTTTTTCTCCTCACCCTCTTTCTCAAGCTGCTCCTCATTCTCCTCTCTGTGCTTCTGAGCGTTTCCTCTTGTTTCCTTCTCCAGCCTTTCAACCCTTTGCCCGTTCTCCAGGTCTAGTCTGTGCTCCTCTTCAGGGACAGGCTGATCTCTGCTTGCGGTCTCCTCCTCACTGGTGTCCCTCACAGCCTTGTCTTTTCTGGGGCGAGTCTTGATGGCTTTCTCTGCAGATTTAGGAGCAGATCTTTCCACCTTTTTCAGCTCCTTGTCCTTCTTCCCATCTTGCTTCTCGGTGGTGTCAGACTTTTCTACCGCTTTGCTCTTCACTTTCTTGTGACTGATGTCTTTCCCCTCATTCCTCTGTGCAGCTCTTTTCTGTGCCTTTTTCTCATAGGTGTGATGAATCGTCTTTCCAGACCTTTCTCTCCTGAGCACATCTGCAGCTTTCTTGGTGTCTGCAGTATGCACAGAGCTAGGCCTACTGTTCTTCTTGATGGAAAGATTGATGGGCCCGCAAGAGTCTGCGTCCACCTCCAACTCTTGGGCCTGTTTTCCACTCACAGAAGGAGCGGGGCAGTCGTCTCCGTCTGCCTTCTTAACCCTCAACCTGACCTTCGACACGTCCATGGAGATGCCCGAGCAGCCGGGATGCCTGGACTTGATGTGGTACTGTAGGTTGCATTTCTTGGACGCGGCGTACTTGCACACGGGGCACAAAAACTGGCGCGGGTTGACGTGAAGCTCCACGTGCTTCTTGAAGTTGCTGCGGTCGGCCGTCTTGTACTGGCAGTAGGGGCAGCTCAGCGGCTTGGGCCCATTATGGACCTGTCTGGCATGGCGGGTCACCTCGTGCTGATTGGCTGCCAAGTAGCTGCAGCTGTCACATTTGAAAGGCCTCTCACCTATTAGAGACATATGAAAGGCATGAGGTCAGAATTAAACAATGAGTCTTTTATGTTCTTTGTTTTTAAGGGGAATAAGCACAAACTCCAGCCTCATGCAGGGGGGGAGAAAAAGGACATACGCAACCTAATCGCAGTACAAAACTCAGTCACCCAGTAACACAAACCTTTTACCATTTTATCCAAAGCCATCTGGCTCCATGGTGTGCAACAAAAGAGGAAAAAAAAAAGATTTAGTGACAAAACGGAGATGGCAGATCTGTGGATACAGCCTAGCCCAGAAAAGAGGAACACCATTGGTGCTTTTCACACAGTATTGTAATCAATGCACTCCTAGGAGCACTGCTGCAGAATACCGAGCGAGTGGGAAGTGTATGCTGGAGTGTGTCCTACCTGAGTGTGTCCTCATGTGTCTGGTCAAATGAGTCTTCTGGGAGCTTGAGTAGTCACAGTAAATGCACTGGAAAGGACGTTCGCCTTAAAAAGACAGATAGGCAACACATCAGATGCTGGTCAGTCCTGAAACTTACACTGGTACACATTCTGTACTGAATATTTTGCTGTAGGCTGCCTTTAATGCCATGCCTTTATTTATATATATATATATATATATATATATATATATATATATATATATATATATATATATATACACACATACACACACATATACACACACACACTTAAGCTTTAGTTTTAATATGGAGCTCTAAGCTTTGATAAACACTCAGGGTCAATAGCAAAATCTATCTATTCTACCACATCCAGGTTTTATTAAGGTCCCACTTCTCAATGTGGGTTAACTCTATAAAACCTGAAGGCCTGTGTATCTCAGCCCATACTTCAACTAATACCCTACAAGTAAGACATAAGTTACATAAAAAATTATCAATATATCAAAGTACTGCTATTTTCACAAGTAAAGCCTGCTGGCAGACAGTGGTTCGTTTAGAGTTGTGCTTAAACCCCCACCACTAGAGGGTAGTGTTGTACCCGTACAATGTAATTATCTTAGATTAATTAGAGTATATTAAAAAGCCAAAGCTGACCAATATTCTGTACAACTGATAAAAGCAAAAAACAAACTGAAAAAAATGTAAATAATACCACACAGAAATACAGCATATATTAATATCAATCCCCTGGATGAGTAAAATCCTTCAACTAAAATTTGATTTAAATTCCTCAGTATCTGAGACAGATCTGACTACATAAGGTAATGTATTCCACAGTCTGGACGTGGCTCTATATATTTATTTATTTATTTATTTTTTGCTTACAGTATCACACCTCCTTTATCGTGATACTGGACAACTGTAAGCACCTAACATCAGACCCAGACATTTTGGACAGATTACACTCCATTTGAACCTGCTGATCCTAATTTTAATGAAGATAAGTGTTTATTATTAGAAAGAGCGTACATTTGTCGACATGGCGGGTGTGAAGGCTAAGGGGAGTCGCAGTCTGCGGGGGGGGGAGGCGGGGGGAGTCAAAATTAGGCACACCTGTTGTCTAAACCGGCTGCTTTCAGCTTTCAGCTGTACAGAGTGAAGGGGTCACTGTTATTAGAACAGGAAGTCATACACGGGACGGGACGAGTCTTAGCCTTAATCTTAGCGTACACCTGAATGAGGCCTGTGGGTTCTGGTGTGCGTTGCCCTAAAACTTGAGAAGTTAATTTGGACACCAAACCTGCCTTGGCTAATCGTCTATAGTACCAAACCACTCATTACCAAACCGATCAATTAAATTGGAAAATTAATTAAATCAATTAAGCCTGAATTAAAACTTAGGATGATTGTGTGGCTCATTTCTCAACAGTACCTTGAATTCGGGGTCTCTGGACACTAACTCTGGATATTCGGAGTAAGTAACTAAGCACTTATGTTGACAAGACAAGCTTCTGGCAAATGCTGTACATCGGTCTGCCATAACATTAGCACCAATGACCAAGTGACTAACACTGATGATTTGGGTCCAGTGGCTCCTGTCTGTGGAGGGGTGGATCTACAAATTAGGCAGCGAGTGAAGAACGGTCAGTTCTTGAAGGTGATGAAGGTGATGAAGCAGGAGAAATGGACAAGAGTAAGAATCTGAGACACTTTGACAAGAAGAACCAGACTGTGATGTTCTAGATAATGACTGGGTCAGAACATCAGCAAGGTCTTGTGGGGTGTTCCCTTTGGAATGGTATGCAGTGGTCAGTACCTACCAAAAGTGCTGTTGTGGTGGCACAAGGGGGGCCTATTCAGTATTAAGCAGGTGGTACTAATGTTATGGCTGATCGGCGTACATATTTTGACCTATAATTTTAAGCACATTAAAATAAATGAATGAAGTCTACATACCGGTGTGTGTGCGAATGTGCTGGATGTAGTTGTTTTTTCTGTCGGAGAAGTAAGAGCACTGGTTGCAGGTGAAAAGCTTGCTGGGAAAATGGTTCCTCAGGTGCTTCTTCCAGTGGTACTGGCTGACGGTAGAGTAGGGGCAGATTGTGCACCTAAACACCCTCTGATCATCCCCTTCGTTCTTGTGGTGCCGGAGGTGGGCCATGTAGTGGTCATAGCGGTTGGTGTTGTAGCCACAGCGCTCGCACCGGATCACCCCCTTGGTGGAAGCGCCGTTTTCGGAACCCTGCTGCTTAGCCGCCTCGTTGGTGGCCTCGTCGTCGGACTCTCCCATGCTGTTGACCACGATGAGCTTCTTGGCGCTGTGGGTGCGGATATGCCGAATGAACTCCTCCTCGCACTCCGCCTGGAACTGGCAGGGTTTGCAGTAGAACGGCTTCTTCTTCTTCTTGGGAGGCTCTGCCGAGGCCGCGGGCACGATCACCTGGTTCTGCTTACGTTTCCCGACAGCCGAGCGCTCAGTCGGGCCCGGGTTCGGGGATTTGGAGAGGTCCTCCGGCCTGGTCTCCGTGCCACCAACGCTGACCACCTTTTCCACGACTCGCTCCGCCGGCTCTGGTTCCGCTTGGCCTGGAGCTCCATCCTCCAGATAGGCGGCGTTCTCTGACGTCTCCGAGGTATCGTAGCTGTAGGGCACGGTGTTGTCGTCCTCGCTGTCAGAGTAGCTGCTGCAGCCCACGTTCTTCAGCTCCACCATCTGCTTTTCCTCCACAGCGTACTCGCCTGGAGATGGCTCCGAGGTCAAAGCCACGTTGGCCAGCAACACCAGCTGAGGCGCTGGCAGATCTGCTCGGGGGAGCTCTGCGATTTCATGGCCGTCTTCAGGCAACGGAATTCCACACGATGGCACGAAAATGCCTGAGGCCGTCGGCAACACCGTCTGAGCAGCCATGCTCAATCAGCTGAGAGACAAACAAACAAACAACAGAGTCAGACAAAGTCTCCTACACAGGTCAGACACTGTCCAAATGTTTGTGGACACCGCTTCTTAGAAATGCACCCATATATTTTACGTTAATAAAAACAGATTTATGCCATCAGTGGAACTAAAATACTTTTAAAAATATAAAAAAATAAAAGCTTTATATTAATAAAACCACACCAACATCATAAGTTAGTGGAAAGCATATGGAATGTAAATAGAAATAAATAAAATATTAAGTAAATGTACATTTTACTTTTAAAAAAGTCAACAACCAATCACAGGCCCCAGAGCTTTTCTTTGGTTCCTAAACCTTTTCAAACGTCACTCCCCAGACTCCCATCCTTATCTCTTATCAAACTGCTGAAACTGTCCAAATTGAGAATGAAAACACAGCAACAATAGCAGCTGTGTGTCACGCACTGAGGTCTCCAGCGCCCTCCCGTAATTACATTCCACTCAACTCTGGGAGGAGAAACATGCACACATGTGGAGAAAACACTGGCAGCATTATCCTGCTCTTCAAACGGCCGAGAGCGGCTAAATAAAGTCATCGCTCTCACATAAAGGTCAGCAGCCCGGGTGAGAGTGCGGCCTCCTCCGGGAATTACAGCAGACAGCTCAGTTCAGGGCTGAAAGCCATGTATGGACATGTCCTTCATGACTCACGATGATTCAGTTTGGCGAGCATTGTCTCGTTTTTCTCCTGAGAGCGAGGCCTGAAGCTCCAACGGGAGATAAACCACAAGAACCCTGTTGTTTTCATGATGAGGCTCAAATCAAATAACGTCAAGGCAGTGCAGGAGATCTAAACTAGGCTGAAATTGAAAACGAGGGTTTGCTTAGGTACAATAAGATCCGATATGGGCTAAAACTCTCAGAAATGCCTGTCATGACTCAAGCAATGCTTCAGGCATGAGCTTGAATGGAAAAGGAATAAATGGAAGAGCGTGTTTATAGAAAATAAGGAAGAAATGAGGCTAAAAAAGACTTAGAGAGATCTAAAGTGAGCTTAAACTCTTAAAAATGTCCTTCGTGACTCATGATGATTGACGTTGGCAAGCACAGACTCTTTCCCTGCCAATTAATTAAAGTCAATGTGCTCTACTATCTCTAAAACCAGGCTTTAATTAATGAACTATCATCCAGAACTTTTCATTTATGTCAAATTAGATTGGTCCTCCTCCATGTTTGAATCCTGCCATTTCACAACAGCGCCACCAAACTCAAATGCTAAAGCCTGGGCAAGTCAGGAAAAGCTCAAAACTCTTGACTTCTGGTCAAAATACCACCAGAAACCACCAGAAACATCCATTTACCGCCATTAAAGTAGCCTGAGTTTTCATGTCAAAACTCATTTTTCATTATTAAGCTCAAATCAAAATGTCAAGATGTTCTACTAGCCCTAAAATCAGGCTTAAATAAATATAAAAAATAGGATCCTGTTACATAACACAAGAAAAAGTAGGCTAGAGCGATCTAAAGTGGTCTTAAACCCATGGAAAAGTCTCGAAACTGGAGCTGCTGAAGAAGTTTGGCCTCCTCAATGCCTGCCTGCTGAGTTTGGCCATTTTACAACATCAAACCAAACAAAATTAACAATTCCAATTGTTTGTGATAATATTAAGATTGTTAATATTCATGGATAATGGATTAAACTCAGTTTTCATGTCTAAACTCTTTGTTTTCTAGATAAAGTTCAAATCAAATCATGTCTACCAGGTGTTGATCTGAGGAGAACTCTAAATAACACTAGACTCCATGAGGAGAACTCTGGAGATGTTCTAATGATGAACACAGTGATGGAGAACCACCACCACCACCACCACCACCACGTTCTGTAGGAGTATTATTATTAGTGATTATTCTGATATCAGTGTTTTTAATGGTCTTCAAATAATGAAAAGGTGCTCTACTAGTACTAAAAACCAGGCTTACACTAAAAATAAAGAAGAAACATTTTCAGAGTTTTTAGAGTTTGTCAAATGTATTTCTATAGATTAATTTCCTAAATTACATGTAATTCAAATACCATCAAGGCCCTCTACTATCTCTAAAACCAGGCTTATTTAAGATGCATAAGAAAGAAAGTAGCTTAGAAAGATCGAAAATGGGCTTAAACTCTGAAAGGTTCCTATTCTAAAATCTATTTCTATATATTATTTGTTTTTGAGATAGAGTTCAAATCAAATAATGCCTACCAGATGTTGGAGGAGATCTCTAAATAATACTAGACTCCATAAAATGATGTTTTAATAAACCCCATAATGGAAAACTACTTTTTGCAGGAATGTTTTTTCATGTTTATTTTAATATTAAGAGTTTTTTTCATATCAAAATTCTTTGTTTTCATTTTAAAAAGCAAATAAAATAAAGCCTTGATGATCTTCTAGCTCTTGGGTTATTAAAGTAAAATCAGAAAGATACAGGGTTAGAAAGATGTAAAATCTTAAATACGGTTTGTCACAAATTTGTTTTAAAAATTAAAGAAATAAAAAATAAATCAAATCAAATAATGTCTACCATGTGTTGATCTGAGGAGACCTCTAAATAATACTAGACTCCATGAGGAGAACTCTGGAGATGTTTTAATAAACCCCATAATGGAAAACTACTTTTTGCAGGAATGTTTTTCATGTTTATTTTAATATTAGAGTTTTTTTTATATCAAAATTCATTGTTTTCATTTTAAAAAGCAAATCAAATAAATCCCTGATCTTCTAACTCTTGGGTTATTAAAGTACAATCAGAAAGATACAGGGTTAGAAAGATGTAAAATTGTCTAAAACAAAAAAATAATGTCTACCAGATGTTGGAGGAGAGCTTTGGAGATGTTTTAATAAACACAGTGATGGAAAACTACTACTCTTTGATTTGACTGCAGTTACGTTATTGTTATGTTTATTCTAATAATACTGTTTTTTTTTTCATGCCATTTTTTTTGTTTTTATTTTACTAAATAAAACCAATTAAAAATAACAGGTTACTGAAGTGAAATCTGAATGATACATTAGAAATATCTCTCAAATAAAGTTTTTATGGCACAAATATTTGTTTTCTAGATCAAATTCTAACCAATTACTGTCAAGACCCTCTACTATCTCTAAAACCAGGCTTAAAGTAAAAAATTCTCTCTTATTTAAGCTACATAAGAAAGAAAGTAGCTTAGAAAGATCTAATTTGGGCTTAATGGGCTCAAACCCTGAAGGGTGGCCGGAGGTCCCATGTCAAAAATCTTTGTTTTTATTCTGAAGCTCAAATTAAACCATGTCAGTAAACTTCACCAGCTCCAAAACCGGACTTGCATTGAAGATTAAGAGCTTTATTCCAGTAAAATGAGAAATAAAAGATCTGGAGTTGGATTAAAACTCCAGGAAAGTCCTGAAAACCTGGAGCTGCAGCTGAAGTTTGGCCTCCTCCACGTTTGCATGCTGAGGAACTCGAGTTCGGCCATTTTACAGCAGCAGCAGCCCGGGCAGGTCAGGAAGAGCCCGAACCCCCTGAAAACGGCTCAAACCCACCAGAACGTGCAGGTCCAGCTGGTTCTGGTGGACAATATTACACATTAAACTCGGAATCAAGCTCAGAAAACGAGAAACCACGCAAAAGCAAACCTCTCCATTAAAGTTGAGTGAAAACATTGCTCTTGTTGGACAGCTCCCAGAGCACGGAAATCACTCCGACCCGCACTAAAACGACCCTAACGACTAAACTCGACCCGTGCTGAGGTCCACAGAGCTAAAAGCACGCTGAGGGGTCGCCTCTGGGGGTGTTTGCAGCGCTAAACGTCACCTTTAAAACTTCTAAAACGAGGATTTCCGGGCGAGAAAAGTTCAGCAAGCAGCGGCGGCGAGTCCAGTCCCGGAAACTAGGAATCCAGTCCAGGATTTCCCTCCGGCCGCCGGAGCCGCGCTAAAGCAGCTCGACTGCAGCGGCGCCGCACAGGCAGTCGGCTGGAAACCCCGGACTGGATTCCTACACTCCGGACCTGGACTTCCTGACTACACGCAGCGCTCCGCTTATTAAAACAGCAAAAAAAGCGGCGTAAGCTCTTTATTCGACGGTTTGTGGCCCGCTTCGTGTGTAAACGCGTGTCTGGCGTGTTTCAGCGGTGAAGTTAGTTGTGTTTTGGTGGGTTTGGGTGTGAGTGTGTGTTAGCCGTGGTCCTGATTTGCCCGTGCTGAACGGTGGAGTGCTCAGCCCTGCTGGACAGCGCCTAGATCCGCTCGTGCCTCCATTTTTTGCCTCACTACGACGGACTAAAGTGCGCTTTTACCCTCCGAAACGTTCCCCCGCGTGAGCGCACAACTTACCGCACGCGTCTGTTCGCTCCGTCTGCGCCGATTCCGCTTCAAAGTTGGATTTTTACGAAGTTTTGTCCGAAAAAAAAAAACTCGCGCAAACTTGTTCGGAGAACTTCGAGCCGCTCGCGCGCATTCCAACACATCACCGAGCTGTGCAGCTCGTGGGGCCTGTGCGCGTGACGTCACCCGCTCCGCTTTCTGTGTTTACACGTCGCGCGATCCGGTTTATTTATTTGTTTTATTAAATTTAACGATTAAAAAACTCAAACTTTGAGCGTAGCATCTGCACATTAAATACGTCATGGTTTTGTCGCGGTATGAAGAAAAAAAAAGTTTAAAATTACGTGTAAAATAGATTTGTTTTGTTTTGTTGTACGTAAATAATATGTAAGCTTATGCAAATTTGTAATTCCTTGTAACTAGTAAATAATAATAATAAATAGTATAAAAAACTGTATTACCCACGTTTGTTTAATAAAACCTTTCTTTTAAATAAGTTTTAAAGTTTTCTATATACTATTATTTTTCCTTTTTAATTGTTATTTGCATAAAGTGATTAATTAATCCACTTTTCCAAAAATGTGCATAACAAGTGTATTTTAATAGAAAAATATATTTGTAAATAATGCATTTTTTTAAATGAAATGAAAATATTTAAAATAAAAAGCATAATTAATGTAGTTTATTATTAAAGTAAATAGTGTATTATTAATAATTTAATAATATTCCATCTTTATTCATTAATATATATTTAAAAATAGAGCCGCACAAACTGCAACCTGTTAAAACTATTTATGTATCTATTCATGTTTAATAATCATACCAAGACGTTCTATTTGGTTTCCTATGATTTTACAGAGAAGTAAGGAATAATAGCCCTGATATCAGCTTTACTGAAGGCAAATCTAGTAGAAAGTCTTCTTCTCTGGACAGTAGAGACAGACTCCAACAGAAGCAGGATCAACTCTTTAATACTCTTGATTTCAGAAGAAACAATGACTGAGCCGGTGTCCAAATACTTTTGTCTTAATAGCGTTCATATCGGGAATGTGAGGGATCTTCACCATCAGCTGGAACCAAGCATGCATGCTGGTACGCATTCATTGAGTGTTTTTCAGTAGATCTGCTGATCTGGGGTCAGTTGAGTGTTCGCAGGGCCGGGTGTGAACACTGAGGCTGTGAATGAACAGAGCTGATCCTGGATCAGCAGTGTGATAAATACGTGTCTTTATGTCGGGCTGTGCTGTAGCCTGCATGCCTGCGAAGTCGCCGGTTTGTCTCTGTTCACAGAAGGATCTTTCAGAGCAGACAGTCTGGACACATAGTCTCACTGTCCGGCTGCGCTTGGGAGAGACCCTGGCATTCGCCTTCAATCAGCTGTCGGGTTCTATATTATCTGAATCTCCTCTTGGTGACGTAATAGAGCACCGTTTAGAAGCAGATCAACTTCAGCTGACAGCCGCCAAACATGGTGGAGGTAGTTTCACACACTGCCACTGTAACTAAGACCTCCAAAGTAAAACACAGCCTCCAAACATGGTGGAGGTAGTTTCACACACTGCTACTGTAACTTAGACCCCCAAAGTAAAGCACAGCCTCCAAACATGGTGGAGGTAGTTTCACACACTGCCACTGTAACTAAGACCTCCAAAGTAAAACACAGCCTCCAAACATGGTGGAGGTAGTTTCACACACTGCTACTGTAACTTAGACCCCCAAAGTAAAGCACAGCCTCCAAACATGGTGGAGGTAGTTTCACACACTGCTACTGTAACTTAGACCCCCAAAGTAAAGCACAGCCTCCAAACATGGTGGAGGTAGTTTCACACACTGCTACTGTAACTAAGACCTCCAAAGTAAAGCACAGCCTTCAAACATGGTGGAGGTAGTTTCACACACTGCTACTGTAACTAAGACCCCCAAAGTAAAGCACAGCCTTCAAACATGGTGGAGATAGTTTCACACACTGCTACTGTAACTTAGACCCCCAAACTAAAGCACAGCCTCCAAACATGGTGAAGGTAGTTTCACACACTGCTACTGTAACTAATACCCCCAAAGTAAAGTACAGCCTCCAAACATGGTGGAGGTAGTTTCACACACTGCTACTGTAACTTAGACCCCCAAAGTAAAGTACAGCCTCCAAACATGGTGGAGGTAGTTTCACACACTGCTACTGTAACTTAGACCCCCAAAGTAAAGCACAGCCTCCAAACATGGTGGAGGTAGTTTCACACACTGCTACTGTAACTAAGACCTCCAAAGTAAAGCACAGCCTTCAAACATGGTGGAGGTAGTTTCACACACTGCTACTGTAACTAAGACCCCCAAAGTAAAGCACAGCCTTCAAACATGGTGGAGGTAGTTTCACACACTGCTACTGTAACTTAGACCCCCAAACTAAAGCACAGCCTCCAAACATGGTGGAGGTAGTTTCACACACTGCTACTGTATCTAAGACCCCCAAAGTAAAACACAGCCTTCAAACATGGTGGAGGTAGTTTCACACACTGCTACTGTAACTAATGACGGAGTGTAAACCCTTCCCAGGACAGTAGATTCAGCTTCTGAGTGTGACGATTAGATAGATCGGGTCAGGTGACAGGAACAGGGTTGGTGGCCACTGCTGTGCACCATATGAACATACGGTCACCCAGAGGCCTAAAAGGGCTCAGATTACATGAAGTGAACGTTCCTCGCAGTGCTGGAATTGCTCATTTTTGTGATGTTGCACTTAGATATGTAAACTTATCCAGCCTATAGATTGTTTTTTGTTTTTAGTCTCGCCCACTCCTTCTGAAGGCTGTTATAGAGAGTGTTTCAGGTCGGACTCCTGATTAAATGAAGCACAATACAGGGCAGCCAATCAGAACAGAGCTTATTTACATATTTGAGGCACAGAAGCAAAAGAGATGAGTTTAAACCCATACAGATGGATATACTGACAGCTGGGAAAATTAAGTACAAGCTGACTGTAGGGTATAGCCTCTGTTTCCTGCTCTGCAGAGCTGCTCTACCATTAGCGGCCACCAGGCGGCGCCAAAAAGCAAGGAAAACACAAGGTCAGGAGACGTTTCAGCCTCCGATAAAAAAAGATAAGAAAGTAAGACCAGAATAAAAGGTTATGACGATTACAATCCACATCTTCGTTTTCCAAAAGCATTAAGATTAATACTTAATCAAATAGTAGAAAGAATGAAATAGTTGTGATTCTGGACAATTTAAGAATAATTAGTGCGCTAAAATACTAGCTGGGAAGCTCAACCAGTTGAATAAATATTATATTATAAATGAATATGATGAACTTTGCCAGCAGTGCAGTCAGTAAACCTGTAGTGAGGAGAAGAGCCGCCTGGTGATGCTGTTCACGTTGTTCGGGCCTAGAGGGCGCTCCTGAGCAAGCGAGTCCAAAATCAATGGGTTCATATGGAGCCAGTTTTTAAAAATACACACAAGACAAAGGTCTGAAATTAGGGCTTAGAGCATCCTGTAATTGTAATTATGAGGTTCAGTAATATTTATTTAATATTATATTTAAGACATATCTTGTCTTTATGACCAAATATAGAATCGGTTTTATATTTTACAATATATCTCAGAATAATGAGATATTTCCTCATAATAACAATGAATTATGTCATATTTCGACAGTATGTGTCATTTTTACAAATATCTCACAGTACCGACATATTTTCTCGTAACTATAAGACGTCCTATGTCATAATTACCTACATAATGTGTCTTATAATAATGATGTTTTCTCGTAATTATAATTTAACATAGCAAAATCATAATAACATATTTCTACAACGTATTTAAATGTTTATAGATTTTGTAAATGTACTAAATTCATCTGTTTAACGAAATGAAAAATACTGTGTGAAGTTTTGCCACATCACCCCCCCCCCCCCCATTCAATACGCCTCGCCCAGAAGCGCCCTCTAGCGTTCGTTAATCATTTACAGCAAGTGGGTGAGTCACGTCCGTTAGTGATGGGAAGCTCGAGTCAGTTGACTGAACCGAATCTGTCCGATTCAACGATTCGTCTAATGTAAAGATTCTGGTTGTTTTCTTATATATATAAGAATATATACACAGACAAGGTTAATAACTTAATGACAATTTTTATTAATGACAAAAATATATATTTCTTTAGTTGTGTGTATTTATTTACATGACCTCCGTCTCTTAATATTGTTTAATTATTTAAATAAAGATCAAATGTCCAGATGTTTAAACGTATTAATTAACACACACACACAGATATCTATATCTATCTATCTATATATATATGCTTTTGTTATTATTATACATGGCAAAATGTATTAATTATTGACAATTACACTATCATTTCTAAAAAAAAAATAAAAATAAATAAAAAAAAAGATAAAGAAGAAGAATATAAAACACATATTTTGGGGTGCCATATGTAAATAAACAAGAAACCAGATTTAGGCCTGCTTTTTTTGTTTTACTTTTAACTTTAAACCTGTCAGTGTTAGTGTGCATTCATAATGTTTACTATATACACAATGTCTATTTACATTGTCTAATATATACAAATTATAATACTACAATAAATAATGAGTAAATGTACCAACATTTATGATATTAATAAATAATATACATATATATCATAATACAGTATAATAGTATATATTATGCAGTAATGTTTTATCTGTAACCATCTTTAGAAAATGATTAAACTCACAGTGAAAGTGAACCATATTTAATAAAGGACTATGTTATCTTATCTTATCTTATCTTATATTCAGTGCACCACCGCTACGCTGCGGGTTTGGTTCAGCTGGATTCGGCTCTACCGGTTCAAACGAACCGATTCTTTTCACGAATCGATTCTTTTCAAGCATGTCCGCTCTAGCGCCTGGATGTTGATTTATCTCGTGTAACTGCAAACCCAGGGCTCCGCAGGTAGCGTAGCTTACGCCAGTGTACCGCGCCGGTCTATAGTATATTGAGTAGAGTAAGTATAGTAAAGTAAGTACTTACTTTTTTCCCCTTATCTGTTTCTTTTTTATTTTGCACGATTTGCATGTGTTTATATAGTATATAATATATAATTTATATAATTTATGTAGATTTATATAGTTTTTATTGTCCGTGTGGATGAGTGGGTCTATTTTAATAAGTTGCAAATCATGGAAAATAATATATATATATATATATATATATATATATATATATATATATATATATATATATATTATAGATTTGAAATACATTTCAGATACATTGTATTTTATTTTAAAACTAAAATGTATTTCAAATTTGTCCCTTTGTGGCAAATATATTTTAAATGTATTTAGACACATATTAAACACTGATATGTAGCATATCTTATAGTTAAGAATTAGTAATTTACATTTAACGTAGCAAAGAGAAGTTTCATACTGTCTGAACATTTTTGATATATATCAAATTCAAATAAACAACAAAAAAGGAAAAAAGTAGGTAAGTAAGTAAATAAATAAACAAATAAATACAATTATTTTATATAACAACTAAATTATTACAATTAATTTATATAACGAATAAATAAACCAATACATACATAAATAAATTAAATGTATATAATAAATAAATAAATAAATAAATAAATAAATGTATTTTAAAACGCGCACGTGCGTGGGCTGTAATTTTGCCTGATCTATAACTAGCTGCGTGTTTTTGGCAGAACTGACTAAAACAGATCCGCTTGATTAACAGATCAGCCAAAGTGAAGGAAAACAGGCAGGAGACGGCGTTTCGTCCACGATTTATAACGAACTGATTAAAATAAGAGTTATTACGAGTTTATTAATTCGTTTTAATCCCGTAATAAAAGTCTGTAACCGAGCGGGCCGCGTCACGCCGAAGCTAACGTGCTAACGTGTTCTTGCGTAGTTACCGTAGTTACCGTAGTTACCGTAGTTACCACACCGCTGCGCAGATAACGTAGCTCGCTAGCGTAGTGGAGGACTTGTCAAACGCGAGTCGTCTCCGTTACTTCATCCAGCGGAGCAACTTTTCCGAACGAAGAGGAAACTGGGAGTTAGACCCGCGACCCGCGGAGCCCAAAAATGCCGGGAGGAGTTCGAGTAACGGCGCTGTGTAGTTTCCGTCTCACGAGCTCGTAGTTGAAGCGGCGCGCGAGCGGTCGCTATTTTGGGGTAAATAACGTTAGGAGTTAGTTAGCTGCGCGGCTAAACGTTAGCGGCGGAAAAAAAGCCCCCCAGCTCGGAGGAAGTTTCTTTCAAACTCCAGAAAAATCCAACTGCGAGCTGTTAAACGCGACGGCTTTCTGTCTGAGAGTTTACACGTCGAGTATTTCGGCCTTTTCCGCTTTATTTCGAGGCAGCTGAAGCTGTTATGAGCTACTATGCGGGTCACGAGCAGGAAGAGGGGGGGAGCTAGCTCACTGTGAGGGCGGCTGGAGGCGCAAACCAGCCCAGCTTCAGGCTTAACAGCCAGTTATCATCATTATCATTATTATCATCATTATTATCATTATTAGTGTTGTTATATGTGTTTATAGGTCATTTTCTGAGGAGTTAAACGCGTAGGTAGTTAGGTAGTTAGGACGGTAGATATTACAGTAAAATGCGCGACTCGAATGTGAATTTTAATTTCCTGCACAGGACCTGCACCCTGGTGGTGCTCCTGTGCTTTCTTCACATTTCTGTCACTTTATTTTATTATGTGAGGTCTTGGGACTTCAAGCAGCATTTTGTGCAAAGCCACCAAGGCCAAAGAAAGCTGGCAGCTGAAGGAGAAGGCACTGAAGAGGAGGCGAAGCACACCACCACCTTCCCTGACCTTCTGCCCAACGCTACTGAGAGCACCAAGGACCTCCAGAAGTGCCCAGAGCCCTCGCCTTTGCTCGGTAAGCTTGGAGACCCTGTCCTGTCCTGTCCTGTCTTGTCTTGTCCTGTCCTTTCTTGTTCTGTCTTGTCTTGTCCTATCCTGTCTAGTCTTGTCTTGTCCTGTCCTTTCTTGTTCTGTCTTGTCTTGTCCTTTCTTGTTCTGTCTTGTCTTGTCCTTTCTTGTCTTGTCTTGTCCTATCCTGTCTTGTCTTGTCTTGTCCTATCCTGTCTTGTCTTGTCTTGTCTTGTCCTATCCTGTCTTGTCTTGTCCTGTCCTGTGGGGCTTAGGGCTGGGCGATATGCTGAAAAATACTATATCACACTATCTCAGACTTTTTTCATATATTTATCACGATATATGTAATCACAGACTAATAAACACACAGATTCTTAAAGTGCAATAATTGTTATATTCTTATATATTTTATTTGATCTTCATCTAATTAATCCAGTCTAATTACACTGTTTGTAATGAAACCTGCGGCTCCTCCATATGATTAGAAAAGCTTATTGTTATCACAATGCCATAAATTAAATATATCGTCATATTGCCCAGCTCCACTTACAGATGGACTTGCTCCCATCCTAGGCAGCCCAGGCGTGCTGGGAAATCTGGAAAAGTCATTGAAAGTTTTGGAAAATTAGCAAAAAAAAAATTACTTGGGGTTATTAGTGAGATCCTGGGAAAGTTGAGCTGTTGAGACACGGATGTCCTGTATTTTGAGCAGCAAAGAATTTGCATATCTTTGCTATCAGGCAGAATTCTTGTACAGTTTCTTTTCAACGTCTTTCTTCCTGTAAAGCCATTTTGGAGATACAAGGGGTCGGCGTAATGTGATGTGATGTGATGTGATGTGATGGCACTACGAGTTGACTATCAGTTCTGCCAGTAATCATTTGTATAAAACTTGATGATACTGATACTTTGAATAATTAGTCTACGCTCTTCCATGGAGGTTCTGCTAAGAGCTTTTCTGAGCTGAGGTACAGAGCGGCAATCCTGAAGGTATTTACCGTGGCCTGTCGGATCTGCCAGGCAGGAAATTGGAGCAAACTGGCACTGTTGAGGATATTGCATCAGATTTGCTTCTCTTTTAGGATATTACATCAAACTGGGGTCATTTCCGAGGTTATTAATCTTCCCAGCAGGCACTGGTTGTCAATTTGACGTCAGAAAGACGTTGGAATTTTGCAAGTTTAGTGGAAAATGAAAATCGAGCTGATCTCTGGTTGGAAATCAAAGTTAAATATCTGTTAAAAGCCAACACTGGGTTGATCACGAGCTCCAATGTTGAGAGGTGTTGAATTTTGGTAACACCGTGGGCCCTGTCTTATACCCTGCACCCTGAAACTGGAAATGACTGGACCGAAATCGTGGTGAAAAGTTAGTGAGGAAAAAAAACCCTGCTGAAATTAAACAGACGTTGGTATGTGGTTGAACGTAGGTCGTGATTTCAAGTAATGTTTAATTCCAGCGTCAATTTGAGGTAGAAAAGTGTTCTCTTTGTTAGACGTTGATAAGTGGTTGGTGTTGGGTAACCATAATTCAACGTCTGTCTAACGTTAGAGCTTGATGTCAACCCAATGTTGGGTTTTGACTCTGGAAATGTGACTTTGATTTCCAGACAAAATTCATTCAACGTCTGTCTAACGTTAGAGCTTGATGTCAACCCAATGTTGGGTTTTGACTCTGGAAATGTGACTTTGATTTCCAGACAAAATTCATTCAACGTCTGTCTAACGTTGGAGCCTGATGTCAACCCAATGTTGGGGTTTGACTTTAGGAATGTGACGTTTTGATGTCCATACAAAATTAATTCAACGTCTGTCTAACGTTAGAGCTTGATGTCAACCCAATGTTGGGGTTTGACTTTAGGAATGTGACGTTTTGATGTCCATACAAAATTAATTCAACGTCTGTCTAACGTTAGAGCTTGATGTCAACCCAATGTTGGGGTTTGACTTTAGGAATGTGACGTTTTGATGTCCATACAAAATTAATTCAACGTCTGTCTAACGTTAGAGCTTGATGTCAACCCAATGTTGGGGTTTGACTTTAGGAATGTGACGTTTTGATGTCCATACAAAATTAATTCAACGTCTGTCTAACGTTAGAGCTTGATGTCAACCCAATGTTGGGGTTTGACTTTAGGAATGTGACGTTTTGATGTCCATACAAAATTAATTCAACATCTGTCTAACGTTGGAGCCTGATGTCAACCCAATGTTGGGGTTTGACTTTAGGAATGTGACGTTTTGATGTCCATACAAAATTAATTCAACGTCTGTCTAACGTTAGAGCTTGATGTCAACCCAATGTTGGGGTTTGACTTTAGGAATGTGACGTTTTGATGTCCATACAAAATTAATTCAACGTCTGTCTAACGTTAGAGCTTGATGTCAACCCAATGTTGGGTTTTGACTCTGGGTCCAACGTCTTTCTTACGTCATATAGACGTTCTGAGCCTGCTGGGCGAGGTTCTCTCTCCACTTCTGTGTGTTATTTGAAGTATTGAACACAGCTGGAGATGACCCCGCCCCTTTCTGCATGTTGATCTGATAATCCGGTCTTTGTGGTTGGTTGGTCAAGGGTAATGTTGGATCCTGCAAGGAAAGTAGATCTTCAGGAGGAGGATCGATTGGTGATCACTGATATGCTCACATAGCGGATCTCGGATTTCAGCCCTTTGACCAACCCAGCGTAAACGCATGTGGCTAAAATCTGATCAGGAGACAATCCGTGGCCAGGTGTGGACGGGGTGCCAGTCTGATCTGCTCTGGATTGATGGTTGAAGTGAGGGGTGAAGAAGATCACCATCATGGCCAGATCCAGAGAGCTCTCTGAGGCCTTCAGAAAGAAGGGTGTCGAGTCTGGGACGGGGTTTAAACAGATCTCAGAACTGTTAGAAATCAGACGTTCAAGGCTTGGTTTGAATGAAGCCCTCTTTCCTGTCCGTGATGAAGTTGGACAAACCTCATGACCACATGGAGCTGGCTGGACAGCAGCCCGGCTCATTGACCTGGCACTTCGTTCGTTGTCTAATCTCGTGTTCGGCAGTCTTGGCTGCCTGTACGGCGGTGTGTCTCCTCTCGCTGCTGCCTTCGTCTCATTGAACGTCATGTTTGCGCAGCTGTGCTCCCTGTGAGGGATGTAACTTTGAAGCCTCTTCCTTTGTTCACAGTCTGGTCTGGTCTGGTGTCAGGGCCATTTGGCCCACAGGCAAGGTGTTGTGGTGGTGTTAGCATGGGCTTTAGGCAAACGCTGTGATCCGTATCACATGTATTCAACCTGGAGAAACCTGGAGAATTGTCTGTATTGCGATACCAGGGTTACAATTCATGATATTTTGTGATTTTTAAAAGTCTGATTTTAGGGGAACTATAAGTTGATTGGGTTTTACACTTTATAATAAAGTATTAGAAATTAACTAAAAAAAGTATTGGGACACCTACTAATACACTGTTTCTTGAATGTCTTCCAAAATCAATGGTATTACAAAGAGTTGATGTTTTGTTGGAGTAACTGTCTCAACTGTCCAGTAAAGACTTCCTAGTTGCATTGCGGTAGGATTTGATTGCATTTAGCAACAAGAGCGTTAGTTACGTCAGGATATTAGATGATTGATCACCACCCCACCTCATCATCCCCAACTCCCCAACTCATCCCAGCCAAAAGTACTGGATGGAGCTCCTCCAACATCATTCCAGAGAACACAGCTCAATGCTGGGGGGCTTTATACCCCTCTAGCCCACGCCTGGCACTATTAGGCAGCATAGTGCCAGTAGGGTCATGATGTTGATCTGCTCCAGAGAGTCCTATTCTATTGGCAGTACTTCTTCTCTACAGGAACTAGAGAAGCTGACGTCAGTGATGTATCAACCAACCCTTATAACTTGGTTGGTCTAAAAACACGCCATGTCAGCATAATAGCCACGTCACAACATCACATCAGTAACTTACGACTCACTCCTGTTTTCCATCCCATAATTAGGCAAAGTCCAGTGCAGACTATGTCTAGTGTGAAATGATACGCTGTATTTCCAAATGTTAATGGATACCCACAGACATGCAAATGCGCACACACAGCTTGTCTAGTCCCTGTAGAGAAGAAGTACTGCCAATAGAATAGGACTCTCTGGAGCAGATCAACATCATGACCCTATTGGCTCCATGCTGCCTAATAATGCCAGGCATGGGCTAGAGGGGTATAAAGCCCCCCAGCATTGAGGAGCTGTGGAGCAGTGGAAGAGCTGTGTTCTCTGAAATGATGGTGGTGGAGCTCCATCTAAATTTTGGGATGATGAGGCGGGATGGTGATGATCATCATTCTGGACAGTAGGGGCAGTTACTCCAACAAAAGCTGGATCAGCTTATTTTAACAATGACTGAGCATGTGTCCTAATACTTTTGTCCATATAGTGTAAGCAAAATGATTCCTGACTGAATGTTTGACCTTTTGAAGTGACCTGAGGTTCTTGTGTTCCTCCCCTGCTCTGCAACAGTGGGTCCACTCCGAATCGAATTCTCCTCTCCGGTCAGCCTGGAGCTCGTGAGGAAGGAGAACCCAGCACTGCAGAATGGAGGTCGCTTCAAGCCCAAAGACTGCATCGCTCTACAGAAGGTCGCCATCATCATCCCCTTCCGCAACCGGGACGAGCACCTCAAATTTTGGCTCTATTACCTGCACCCCATCCTGCAACGGCAGCAACTTGACTATGGGGTCTACATCATTAACCAGGTGAGTCCTCCGGGCCGTGCCTCCTCAACCAGCGTCGCCAGCCTTCGAGTTCTGCATTAGGGTTGTAGAACCCACAAAAACCATGTACCAGCTCTAGGATCAGCAGGTTTGATTATTTTAAATCAGCCATAACATTAGTACCAGCTCAAGTGAAGAACGTCGATTATCCTCTGTCAGTATATTAGACAGTAAGGTGATGTGGCGCAAGAATCTGAGACACTTTGACAAGAACCAAACTGTGATGTTCTAGATAATGACTGGAGGGTTCATCTCCAGAACATCTCCAGAACATCAGGCAGGTATTATATGGTGTTTTCAGTATGCTGTGGTCAGTACCTACCAAAAGTGCTCCAGAAGAGAACTACCTCTAAACTGGTGACCGGGTCATGAGCACTCAATGCTCATTGATGCTCATGGAGGTCAGGAAAGGCCTTCTGAGGCTTTGGTCGGAGCTGTCATGGCGGCACACACATGGGGGGGGGGGGGGGGGGGGGGCTACTCTGTGTTAATGTTATTGCTGATGGGTGTTTTCTGGAGTTCACATAATCTGTAAACTCCTCTGAAATGCATGTTTGTGTGTGGACAATAGAATAGGAATCCACCCTCCCACCACTTTCTATTCACTGGAAGCACACTGTGTGCTGGACAGCATCTGGTCAGCGGCTTTTTTTCCCTCCCTTTCTCTGCAGTTTCACCACGGGCAGCTTTAGTTTAACCTTCAAATAGGTGCGCTGACGTTGTGCAAAGTAGACGTGAAACTTGATGCTAAATGAAAGCCTTTGTAAACAGCTTTCCCTCCAGAGTTTGTACGTTGTTGGGCTGGATGTGGTGCTGCTTGTGGTTGCAGGCTGAAATGTGACTTGCAGGTATGTGAGGTGCTGTCTTGTGATCGGCAGGTTCATAATTAACCTGTATGTTGTGGTTTTGTGAGATTCATCTCTTTGAATCTCATGTTGTTTCTGTATCTCAGACATGACGAAACCTGACGGTCAAATGGTCACGAATGGAAACCGTTTCAGATCCAGTTCTTAGGAATTGTTAAAGGAAGTTACAACGTGTCTCTTTCTCACTTTTCCCTTTTTTAGTTCCTTCGATTCTATGAGGGTTTATGAGGTTTATAAGGTGTCACGGCACTGCAGACTGTGTGTAAAAATGACCAGTGTGGCTTGTAAAGCCCTTCCCTTTTTCTTCTTCTTTTACACACGTGTGTGTGTATATATAACTTTGCGGCCGTCTTTGCGGCGCGTCCACAACCCTCTTATCAATAGCCAGGAGCTCTAACCCCTGAGCCACCAGTACCATTATGCAAACGCACATTTTGCAAATCAATGTTTTTTCCTTACCAGTTATACGATTCAGTAGCCACAGCTCTATATACATGCCGAATTTCCTGCCACAACTTTCAGTGGAAGACAGTGTAGGAAGACTGTGTGTATATTCAAATTTATTTATTTTTATCTTTAAAATTTTAAATATTTTCCTCAATTTTCTCTCCAATTTGGACCCGCAATTACCCAACCTGTACATAATCTCCCCTCCGTTGCAAGCGATGCTCCAAAAACCAGTGAAGGCAGACTTGTGCACAGTCAAGCCGCTCATTTTTCGAGCTGCCAATGCGCCTGGAGGGAAGCGCTGCATACCCTGCTCCAGCGCAGGGTATGTGATGTGGGGTGGGGTGGGGTGGGTGTTCGCCATCTAGAGCAAGGCCAATTATGCCCTCACTGGGCCTCGGCTGCAGTATGGCCAGGATTCGAACCAGCGATCCTCTGATCATGATGACAGCGCCTTAGTCCTCTGGACCACACAAGGCCCATTTTGGAACATTTTTATTGATCATAAATTTAAAAAAAAAAAGAAAATGGATGAGAATCACTATTTTTTGCGATGATGTACAGCTTTTAAACTGTAGACAAGTGGCAACCACCGGGGTCCAAGCACTGTGTGCCATAATGGAGCCAGTAGGACACAGTATGGCCACTTTTTTAGAATAGTGTTTATTTATAAGATATATAAGTTGAGACCTTATTTAATAAGTATGGCGTCAGTAAGCTTTATGGTATCTGTGCCCTCTAAGTGCCAGAGACAGTATCGGTATCGGTGCAACACTGAAAAAAACACTATCACGGTATTTAAAAGACTTTTGTCACGATATTTATCACAATATATATATATATATATATATATATATATATATATATATATATATATGACAGACTGAAAACATCAGTAGCGACAGATTCTTATAAACTACTATTCAGATGAGTGGTTTATACTCAGCATCTGCTGCCCTTCATCTAATAACCCAGTCTAATTACACTATTAGTAATGGAACCTGCAGCTGATCAATATTTAAAGCACTGACAGTCTCCTCCATATGATTACAGAAGCTTATTGTCTATCACGATACAATAAAATCGTCATATTGCCCAGCTCTATATCCACGTTGGAGAACCTGAGGTTTTCCTCTGATAATGCCACAGTAGATTGTTTTCTGATATGGTCACCTGACCTCTACATGTGCAGTGTGGATTGATGAGATAGCAAACACCCTAATCTATGACAGTGATGCTCCATTTCCATTGGTTTGGCATGGCAGTGGATGTGATTGTGCTTCAGTCGACTGCATACGGATGTAACAGGGGTGCACCCAGTGAAGTTCAACCAAAACTAAATATTGCCAAGCAAGTATTGATTTAGTTAATCCTAGAATATTTGGAGGATCAGCCAGTCAGCGTTGTGTACATCACGTATCCGTTCGTTGGATTGGTTTTGGATTTGAAGACCAGAGGTGAATAGGTCTTTCACACGTTAACCTGTTGCCACTAAAACACAAGCAGCATTGCTTTCTGCCAGGCTGATGGAGACAGCAGGTCTCACAGGTTGGTTCAGATGTCACAGTGGTTGTGAGTGATGCCAAGCTGTTTAATTTTCCAGGTTTCTGTTAGTCATCACTGCCACCTCAAACCACATTAATAATTGTAGGGCTGGGCGATACCACCAGACATTTGTATCACTGCACTGTGATGTGAAATTCTGAAATTCTGATTTCTGTTTCAAGTTACATCAGTTACTTACTTACTTATTTATTTCTATTTATGACTGGGACTGTATGCTAATTACTGTGTGAATGTGTAGTCCCTTGTGAAAGTACTTTATTTACCTCATTAATGAACACACTCTGTTTGTAACACTCTTTAGTGTGGTAGTGTGTGGTTTGGGACACTGCAAATCTGTGTTCTCTGTGTATCTGTGTATATGTAGAGCCCCAGCTCTATATACGTGACCAAATGCCCTACGTCTTCTGGATTTGAGTTTGCTAGGTTGTGAAGGTTTGCCAAGACCCTAAACGATTTGACTTTCTGTGCCAGGCATGACGAAGCGAAAGGCTTCCTCGAGCTCATCCATACAGAAGAAAAGCTGCGAAAGCTCCTTTTAGTGCAGGATATAACAGAATATTCACCCACACTTAGATTCGGACTGGGTTGATATAGACTGAGGTCATTTTTATGGCTCGTTTTACAGAAGTAAAATCATTACTGATGTAGGAGCTCACAGACTGTGAAGATGATAATTACACTACCCCAGCTATTTACATTACCCCAGCTCCCCTTGTACAACTAATCCCGTCCGAGGTGTGGGACAGTGGTGGCTCGGAGGTTAGAGCTCCGGGCTGTTGATGACAGGGTTGTGGGTTCGATACTCGGGCTCTTATGTGTGTATATGGTTGTCTTGTCTTGTCTTAGTAAGGCTTTATTATAGTGTTTAACTTTAGAAATGGTTGTGTAAGTGATGATATAATTATATACAATATAATTATGTGATGAATTGGACACTGCTTAACACAAGTGCGGTGTCTGTGTGTTGAGATGTATGGAAATTGTGGAAAATGTGCTGGAAAAGTTTTGATATGGACGACCTCTTGTCCAAGAACAGCGGGCAGTGCAGTGCATTAGTTCTTAAATTGGCTGATTGATTATAATAATGATAATAATGACCTTAATATTGAGCAAAAATAATTAGTTATTTTAATTTTGGGCATTATTGTGCATCCTTACTCGGACTATACCTACTCTGGTTAGCCCAATTCCGATTCCTCGTGCTCCTCCAGTGGGCTCTACAGGGTCATCAGCCCTTTTTTATTCTCTGTTTCTCTCTTCTCTGAATGTTGTCTTTAAGTACTCTGCTCTGCTCACTCTGCTCTCTAATTTTGTCTCTCGCTCTTTTTGCCACCCCTCTTTTTTCCTCTCTACTTTGCTCCCCCCTGCCCTCCCCCACCGTCCTGACCTGTCTTCCTCTTCCTGACCAAAACTGCCAGCCTTTTGCATGTCCGAAGGCTTGCACGCGGCTCTTTCAGCAAGGGGGAACAAGGTGAGAACGTCTACTCTTTCTTCTCTGCCCAATCAGAGGCTGCTCCGGAGTCTGGGTTTCGCTGCTGGTAATCTTGGCTTCTCAGTTCTCTTTCTCTCTTTTCTCTTCTAATTTGTCTTTCATTTCCTGGCCCTTTTTTAAATGATTTTTAATTTTTTTTCCTGTGACCCCCTGCACAGCAGAGCCATCAGATCTCATGTGGATTAGATGGTTTATTCTGGATTGATTTTGTTTTATTTGTGTATTTTTAAGGATTCGGATGATGTGTTTTAAGTTTTGCGCAGAGGAAAACTTAAAAACAGCCGTGGTTAATTTTTCATGACCGTTGTCCAAGTTGTATTCATTTCTGATGCATGTAAACAATACCTCTGTTCTGATTGGCTGCAAAGCATTTTGCCTTCTAATGTCCATGTGAATGAGCAGGGCTTAACTGTTGAGGCTGAATAAGTGGATATATAACAAACAAATATATACATTAAAAAAATAGGCTGTTTTTTCTGTATATGGACTCCTTTTACCATCTTTCACCAACATACACTCTTAAAAACTTAGGTGCTTCAAGTAGTTCTTGAAGCGAAGCCATAGAAGAACCACTTATGGTTCCATGAAGAACCTTTAAACCAAGTGAAGGTTCTTCACACTCACTAATCTCTTCTAAATTACAAATATGGTTCTTTAGGAAACCAAAAGTGGTTCTCCTAAAAGTGGTGGACGGAGTGACGCTCCACAGAGATAAGGCTGGTGAGATGTGATACTCTGTGGACATTACGTCCATTAAGGAGCCCCAATTGTCCTATCTACATTGACCTCTCTAAATCTGGATGCTCTGGTCCTCCTCTTTGAGGCCCCTTTCTAAAAGCCCCAGCCCTGGCTCCGGGGCCAGACGAGGATGTCCCGTATGCTACAAAAGACAAGCTCCGCTCAGCGCCTTTGGGGAGCACAGATTTCATTTCCTGCTGCTCTAAAGGAAGGCTTCTTCGTCTCCTTGGCACAGAGAGCAGTGAACAGATAGCCCCGTGGCCCTGGAGACGCTTCATCTGTTCCTATCGCTGAGGCGGTCCCAGACACTGCCATTGTGCTTTCCAAAATAAAAAAGGTGGTCCGCAGGCGGCGGACTCGTCCAGCTCCCCAGAGACCTAAAGACACAGTGGCCTAAAAGTGGATAGGACCTGAATGAGAACCTGAGACGACTTGCTGCGGAGTCTGAGGCCTTGTTCCGGAGCTAGGGAGTCCCCCAGTCAACAAAAGAGAAACCGTACCTGATGCCCCTTAGTGCTTTAAGACCTAGTCGTCTACGTTTTCATCGCCAAAGATCTGCGGAATCTGCTGCGCCCAAGTTGCTTATGGATAAAAAGTAAAACCAACCAACACCTTCAGGGAGGTGTAACAGAGTTCAAGCCTGGCTTATTTCCAGTTAAGAATCTGCAAACCCCATGCCAAGGATAAAGGCGTTGGGCGTGGGGCATCAGAAGGGCATTTAGCGAGAAGCCTCTGCGAGTTCACTAGTTAAAATATTGTCTGCTGTTTCTATTTTTCTCTTTTAATGTGGTTGTGAGAACCGAATCCAGGTTGAGTCACATAGCAGGTGGTTTCTGAGGTTTCTGACTAGACTAGGTTGTACGTGCACTGCAAGACATCTAGTATGAGCTCCCAGACAAAAGAAACGGGGCACCTAGCGCCCTTAAGTTGGTGGTAGTAGTAACGTCAGACTCCTGCAGATGGCGCTGCACAGGGGGGCTATAAATACCTGTGGTGGGGGGGTGGATGATGGGGATTCATAGATTGAGAAGAGGAGGTGCAGTGCAGCGCAGTGAGAGTCTCGCTGGATGTGTGGAAAATGATTGATTGATTCGCTAAGCAGAGACAGTTAATGATTGGCTAAAAGGTTCAGCTACTTCCTGCAGATTCGAGAAGCCACACCCAAATGCAGTCACTCCTTTTAGCCAATAATTAGCTGCATAAGATTTGCGA
This sequence comes from Salminus brasiliensis, assembly GCF_030463535.1. Taxonomy (NCBI): domain Eukaryota; kingdom Metazoa; phylum Chordata; class Actinopteri; order Characiformes; family Bryconidae; genus Salminus; species Salminus brasiliensis. The sequence continues at coordinate 1,482,041 of NC_132889.1, read as the reverse complement.
CCCGTTTTCCACACCTCCAACGAGACCCTCACTGCACCCCAAGGTATTTATAGCCCTGCCATTCTTGTGCAGCGCCATCTGCAGGAGCGTGAAGTTACTACCAGCCTACAAACGTAAGGTCATTTTTGGGCCGGAAAGCTCATCTTAGCAGGTGAAATCGTCTCAAATCTAGTCTAAATATGTTGGGTCTCATTTTTACATGATAATTTTATTGTCATTTTATTTACTGAAAGCGTCTTGGTCCACTGGCAAAGCATGTTGCTTGTTTTAGGCAGTATTTCTTGACGACAGCTATAGATTATCTGTTATTTCTTATTACTGAGTTAAGCAAAATGATCTCCCAATAGAACAAGACGTTTTTAATAGATAGAATCACTAAACCAAGTAAGAATTACTTATAAGAATTAATTATTACTACAATAATCTAAAAATGCGATAACAAATATTTGATATGTAGACTACATTAAAAAGGGGTTTCACTTTTGCTGCGTGCATTTCTGAAATGCAGTCTAGATCAAAAAACAGTTCTGTAGATGATGAATAACATTAAACAAAAAAAAAAAAAAAAGAAGGAGGAAGTAATCTGAGCCTAGATCGTCACCTGGATTAGTGCAAAAGTCGTTTAGGTAGGCCTGCTGTTTGTTCTGGCAGCTCAGGCTTAAATGAAAGTCCTGGAAGCCAGTCTTGCGGTTCTGAAGTATTATTTGCTTCTCACTCATATTTGCTTAATAGCTTTCAACCGAATTTCAGAAACCTTCTTCAGTAGAGAAATCCTGTGTAGCGTGTGGTCCTCTCATTGTCTACAACGTTAGCACACTTTTTGTCCTTCCTGTACTTTCCAACACAGTGTTCCAGGAACTGAAGGACCCTGGGTGTAATCAGATAGCAGTCAGATGTGCCATTGATTGTGTGCTACATCAAATGTTGGTACACAAGCCAAGCCATAACGCCACCAGTCCTCCCCGTAGTGTATTGTGATCTGTCCATACGTGTGGTGTCAACATGTAGAACATTAAAGAATCCACTTTTGCATTTCTGTTCAGCTTTGTGGAATAACCGCGTGGAGCCGTAGCTCATGTGTCTAATCAATGCTGGTTTCCCTGACAGGACGGAGATGACACCTTTAACAGGGCGAAGCTCCTGAACGTGGGCTACGCCGAGGCCTTGAAGGAGTATGACTACGACTGCTTCGTCTTCAGCGACGTGGACCTCATTCCCATGGACGACCGCAATACCTACAAGTGCTTCAGCCAGCCCAGGCACCTGTCTGTGTCCATGGACAAATTTGGTTTCAGGTAACCGGTCCGTGTGCTGTGGGTTACATTCTCGTTTTCTTCTGTGCTCAGACGTCCCAAATGGACAGGACAAGTGAAGGGGAAAACACAGTCATGGCCAGGTCTACAATATGGGTAACCTGTGTCACTGTAGCAAAGGTTTACCCTGTTTTTAGCCCTGCTCCTCAGTCTGGCAGTCTGTGCCGGTTGGATCTAGTCTCCAGATTTTTCAGCGATCAGCAAACAGTCGGAGAGAGAATCGAGGCGCTTGACCGGGTGATTATGGCCCCCAAATCATGTTTCAGACCAGTCAGAGTATCGACCCGACTCTGTAGTAGTGTATGCTGGTAGGGATGCACCGATCTGGCTTTTTATTTTTTTTCAGTTCCGATATCGATACAGATACATAAACTTTGCATATCGGTACCATTGTTAAATTAATAAACCGTATACCTCACCATGTGGGAGAGAGTTGAGGCATCAGGATTGACTTAAACATTACTTTACTAACTTTGTAAAACAAAATCTAACTAACAATAATTAAAATATTAAATATTATATTAAAACAAATTTAATATAAATGTACTAAATTGCTATTTCTTTGTCACTCAGATAAACAGTGGTGCAGAACCTTGACACAGCATCAAATTCAAAATAAAAAAGAAGTCAGACTTTTTAAAATATATTAAAATACATCAAATGTATCAGCCAAAACTCAAAGCGCAAATAAGAAGCTTCACGTTGTCAAACACATAAACCGTAGTAAATCTTATTTTAAAAAAATGGAGTAATTTAAAATAAAATCTAGCAGCTGAACCTGAGGATGAATAAGTAACTTGGTCAAACGTACAAGCAGTAATCAAAAATTGCAAATATGTAAACATTTAGTTCAGTCTTACACCAACCAATTAAAATGAAAGGATCGGTTCCATGGATCGCCTAATTATCTGATACCCGATCCAGCTAATTTTGTTAATATCAGGGCCGATATCCAATCCTAATATCGGACCAGTGCATCCCTATATGCTGGTCAGCGTTTCAATCTGAACGGGTCCCGTCAATAGCCAATGAAAACCGAGTGCGGAAAGTGCCTTTCCAGACAGTTCTTATGCATATATATTTTTTATGTTGATTTTTATCTTCCACCTTAAATTATGCAGCAGCTGCATGTTGGCGCAAGCACATAGTCTGCAGAATTATTTAAGGTGGAACGGAAACTAGCAGAAACTTGTCTGTACAGACCATGCTGACTCGGCTGAAACAGTTTCATCATTCCTATCATTTTGGGTCATACGTGTAAGTGGTACGCGTGTTTTTGGGACGTTTTACAAACAGGTTGTAGTGGATTTTGTGATGGACATTTTGTCATTCGTCATAATAATCAGTAAAATATGGAAGAGGAAGATACCCAGTCTTTAATAATCTGCTGCCACCTTAAAAGTGGTGTATTGTCCCCAAGACTCTGTATTCTTAAAAAGAATATTTCTTATATTATGATCACCTCACTATCTTCTCAGACTGTGAGAGTTCTGAAGCTCAGCCTCTAAAATGATCTGTTTAAACAGTAGAATTACAGAATTGTCTGACTTAACAGCATTAAAAGTGGAGATTGTTCTGAAGAGATTGAGTCTAGCCCCAACAGTATTATTGGGATGGAGTGATGTACTCTCCTAGCTGGGGAATTGAACCTCTAGTCGAACCCTAGTCTGGCACAGAGAGGACACTGTGCAACGCTACACAACTCCAATCCTATTAACCCCCTAAAGCATGTATGAAAATATTATTATTATTATTATTATTATTACTGTTATTATTATTATTATTACACTTTGTACAGCTTTTAGTTGTAGTAGCTGTCAGACGTTTTTTAGAAATGCTCACACCTTAATTACCACAGATGTTGTCTTGTTGATGAGAGCAGAAAACTTAAGCCTGTTTTCTAATTATATAAAAAAAAAGTCCACAGCATTCTGACAATTAAACTCTGATTAAACCAGTCGGTTCAAAAGAAAACCATCTTCTCATCCATGCTCATTAGCGTTGAATGTAGAAAAACAAGCAGCAGAAGGGATGCAGCTTGCGGTTTCCCAGACAGCCGTCTATCTCTTTTGTTTTCTCCCTCTCTCTCGCAGTGAGCGCTCTCTTTCCTTTTTTCTTAGGCGGAGAGGAAATTCTCCTGAGATTTCATTCGAGTTCAGGGAACGTCCTCAGAGCCTCCACTGCACCTGTATTTTTCCATGATGTTCACACATAACCCTCCACCACCCTCCACCTCTGTGCCGTAGACAGTCCCAGTCTTGTTTGCTTTGCACTTGAATGGCAACTGTTTCTTCTTCTTCTTTCCTTTCCGACACCGAGGCTGGTGCTCTGGGGCATAAACGGGCTACTAAGGATTTGTGTGAATCAGGCACCTTGTTTTTCCAAATTTTATGAAGAATGGACCAATAGCATGGCTTCAAAAACGACTTGGAATAAAATCTTCCAATTAAAGTTCATTAGGTGTTTTCCTCCCCCTGTTAAGCTGCCGTTTTCAAGCCCGACTGATCTGCAATCTGTGAGGACTGCATGTCCAAATACTTATGGACAACACTTCGGAGCTTTTAAAGAATACAGATTCAGCTACTTTAAGTTGCACCAATTGCTGACACAGATGGGCAAATGCACAAACACACAGCTTGTCTAGTCCCTGTAGAGAAGAAGTACTGCCAATAGAATAGGACTCTCTGGAGCAGATCAACATCATGACCCTATTGGCTCCATGCTGCCTAATAATGCCAGGCGTGGACTAGAGGGGTATAAAGCCCCCCAGCATTGAGGAGCTGTGGAGCAGTGGAGGAACTGTGTTCTCTGGAATGATGGTGGTGGAGCTCCATCCAGTACTTTTGGGATAAGTTGAGGGGGTTGGAAAGGGTGAGGTGGGTGCTTTTGTCATTAAATGCAATCAAATCCTCACAGCAGTTCTTCTACAAAATCTAGTAGAAGATCTTCTCTGGACAGTAGAGACAGAGACAAGCAGGATCAACTCTTTTTAACACCCGATTGCAAAAGAAAGAATGAATGAATGAGTGGGTGTCCCAGTACTTTTGTCCATTTGGTGTATTTCTACACCAAAGAGTATAACCGGTTGTACGACAGCGAGAGTATGTGATTAGTACCTTGGGAAAGCTGCTGGGGCAAATTCTATCTCTGTCTTAAAGCAGGGGCAAGATGGAGGAGATACTGACTGACTGGTGTGTGTGGGTGTGGGTGTGGGCTGGGTTGAGTGGTTGCCATTAACTACAAAGTGAGTCATGTGCTGGTGTAACTGGTGTAAACTGGTGTAACAACCCCCCTCCCCCCTTGAGGGATACCATTAAGAACCTTCTTGCACAAAGAAACATTTGAAACACCTTCATTTTTGACCCTTTATTTCTTCCAAATAATGGATGAAAAATAATGTTTATTTGATGTTTTTGAGAAAAAGAGAAGTAAACCATTTGTGGGAACATCTTATAAGACCTGCCTGATGTTCTGGAGATGTTTTGAGGCTCCAGTCATTGACTAGAACATCACAGTTTGGTTCTTGTCGAAGTGTCTCAGATTCTTACGCTTGTCCATTTCTCCTGCTTCATCACCTTCCTCACCTTCAAGAGCTGATTGTTCTTCACTCCCTGCCTAATATGTAGATCTCAACTCTTGACTGGAGCCAGTAGGACCCACATATCTATAACTATCTGTGGTTTTAATGTTGTGGCTGGTCAGAGAATCACTGTGAGAATTCTCCTGACAGGTCTGTATAACACATGCAGCTGGCAAAAGTATTGGGACACCTTCACATCACACCTACTGGACCTTATACATGACGCCCCATTCTAAACCCATAGGCATTATTAATATGGAGCTGGTCCCCCTTTGCTCTGAGCTCTACCAGCAGCAGCAGGTTATTGAGGCTTTTCTGTACTATGCTCTGAGTTCAGCACTCAGCCCTGACCCCTCTCTTTAACTTTACGTGGAGGTGCTCTCTGTGGTTCCTCCGAAACGCTTCCACGGTTCAATTATGATACCACTCACAGCTGATGGAGGAAGTGCTTGATACTAAATGACTAGGGGCTTTGTTTTATACACCAGAAATGAAGGAAATGCCTGATGCCTTCAGTGATTAAGAGATGTGTCACCATATTTTCAATGACAGTAACAAGATAAATGTGTAGAAATGATGTGGCATCTGTTTACAACAGCTTGCAAGTCAGTCTTCTGGTTTAGAAACTCACCGGGCACACCCAGTGATGTAAAGCCAAGCGAACGAGTTGTGCTGGAACTTTATGCAGTTCGAAATGGATCTAAAACAGCAGTGTTGTCGTAATAAATAAATAAATAAATAAACCCTGCTTCAGTTTGCGAGAGCAGTCTGCATGTGTTTTGCGGCGTCTTAACTACGTTCTCCCCTACTTGTGAATAACCTCCATGAATGGACCTGTTCTTCCTGCTGAGCTTCAACAGCATCTGGTTGTAATTTTCTAGGTTTAGCTCAGAACAGAGAATTTCAAAAGAAGACGTCATGCTCCTTCTGAAGGATAATTTGTACTCCCATTAACTGCTCAAACTGGACCGACCAAGCCTGAGACCGGTCACTTCACAAGGCAGGATTGTGACATTCTAGACGACTGGGTCAGACCTCAGGCAAACATCGGGCAGGTCTTGTGGGGTGTTCCCTGCTTGACAGCCGGTGAACTGAGAGTGCTCAAGGCTCTTTTGATGCTCATGGAGGTCCCATGAGCATCTATAGTTGGGATGTTGTGGCTGGGGAGGGGGGGGGTTAGGTTGTAGGGCTGTGTGTGTGAGTGTGTCTGCTACCTCTATACTCATTTAGCAAAATCAATAGCCTCGATAACCTATATGACCCGATCACCTCCTTTCAGTTCAGCCTAGAACTTAGGTCTACCTGGAAACCCCCCAGCCATGACATCCTCACTACCTGTGTGTCCCCAGTGTCCTCTTTTTTTGAAAACAACAATATGGTGAACCTAGCATTTGGATCAGATGTTTTTAAAATGCCGGTCACCACATAGTCAGTCGGGTGTGTCCAAACTTTTGACTGGTGCTGTGTGTATATCGTTCAGTTCTGCTTATCCTTCTCTAAATAATAGCAGTAGTTTAGACCTACTTCTGCTGTGAAATATGGAAGTAAAGGGACATCCCAGAATTCAATAAGCCGCCGTTAAAACTGTTGTTTAGAAACACTCCAGAACCGCTCTGACCAGTCGAGGCCTCTGTGACCTCTGTGACCCTCTGTGGTGTCTGGACACTTTCAGACGCTAACAGCAAGTCCTGTAAGCAGTGAGGTGGGGCCTCCATAACCTCCATAACGGTAACACCTCACAAGACGTCGTTTAGAGACGTCTGTAGTTTCACCTATAAGCTGTAATATTAGAACTCTATGCAGCCGACTGGAGCTCACCCGGGGCGTAAGTATCTCCAGCTTGGTCTTTAGGGCTGCAATGGATGTTTATTGTGCTAATGTTTTTTTCACTACTAGTGTCCCCTCCCCCTCCCAGCACACACACTAACCCACTCCCCGTCACACCACCATCTGTTGAAAGTGACTAGACGTTTCCTATCTCATTTATTTTCCATCGTTTCCTCTTGCTGTTCTGTAACACCGCTTCACAACAGCAGCTGTGATTAAGGGCCCTCAGAGAGTTTAAAGGCAGTTGTTTTATGAACCATTAAAGACCTGGAGGAGTTGGAACCAGCTTTTCCTGAGAGGTCCTTTCATCCCACAGAAGAACGCACACCTAGGCTTTATCTCGTATCTGAATCTGTTGCAGCATCACTGGAAAACAGGCCTACTTCGAAGTAATCGAAGAAATGTTAAAAAATGCCCCATGAAATGAAAGGCAGGGCTAAGAGACTTCATTAGGCTGCACATGGTTGTTTTTAAGGGTTTCTGAAATTTCAAGAAGAGTTAGGAGTATACAGACAGCAGACCTCTAATATTAAGTTGAACGTCCCTTAGCAGGTTGTCCCTGACCAGATGCTTTCATGGCCACACCAATAAGAGTCCCTTGGCAAGACTCCTAAAACTACATTGGCCCACCTCTGTAATATGAGTAATGTTGTAAGTCGCTCTGGATAAGAGCGTCAGCTAAATGCCGTAAATGTAATTAATATTTTAAGCACAGTCCCCATATTTTTCAAAAAGGTGGAGGGCAGGACTTTAGGAATGCCATTCCAAAAGCTTAATGTTGGCCAGCTTTATCCATTCCACATTGCTATTGTGGGTCATTGGGGTCATTGTCTTCTTGTGAGAATTTTTTTTTTATTTGGGAGGTTTCTGAATCAACACAGGGTCAAAGTTCTACATAAAAGGCCATAAATATACATACATACATCACGGCTAATATATGGTTTCATGTCCTCAAGCAAGTCACACCCTAAACCAGGCTTTTAAGCACAGTTCACATATTTTCTGTACAGTTCAGGTCATTCCAAAAGCATAATGTCAAACTGCTTTCCATTCCATGCAACCTGGTTTGTGTTTGGGGTCATTGTCTTGTCTTAACACCTAATTGTGTCCAAATTCCAATCATCTGAAGAATTCTGAGGTAGTCCCCCTCCTCCTTCATCATTTGTGCAGTGTGGCAGGTGCACTAGCTGCAAAACAGCCCAGAGCATGATACTACCACCACCATGCTTAACAGCTGGTAGAGTTTTCTTGAGATTGAATGCCGCACCTTTACTTCGTCAAACATCTTTGACTCGTCTGACCATAAAACCTTCTTCTAGAAGGCTTTGTCTTTGTCTATGTGGTTCAGCATCAAACCTTGGTTGAGCAGGAGCTCAGAGCAGAGTGCAGAAAAGCCTTCAACTGACTCAGTAACTGCAGCAGAGCTCCAGACCTGCTTCTACTTGATAGAGCTGAGAGCTAAGGGGGACCAGCTTCATATTAATAATGCCTGTGAGTATTCAAGCTCCTGTAGGTGTAATATGAAGGTGTCCCAATACTTTTGTCTTTTGTTGCTTTTTGTTGTCAGTCTTGATATTTGGTGCCACGTAAGTGGAATTACTTGGGAATGAGCGCTTGTGTGTGTTTTGGGGGTCACTATGTAGGTAGCTATTAAATAACGGGTTGACTCACGTTCATTATGGCATTACCGGGAGTCCAAAAACTCATCATCTCCAGACCAGCAGTTAGGCTAACCCTTATGAACACATGCCCTCACACTGTTTCCTTTTGTCCTTTTTGCAGGCTGCCTTACAACCAGTACTTTGGTGGTGTGTCCTCCATGAGCAAGGAGCAGTTCCTGAAAATCAATGGCTTTCCAAACAACTACTGGGGCTGGGGCGGAGAGGATGATGACATCTACAACAGGTCGGTGAACTGCCTGTGTAAACATGTGCGAAGCCAGTGAATAGCATTCATATTATTGACCCAGCCGCCGAGGGGCTGGGATTTGTGTCAGGGATGAGTCTCAGTCCGAGGCATGCTGTTCCTATTAGTCCCTCAGACTCTTATCTCCCCGTTACTTAAACGAAGTGAATAGCAGAGACCTCTGGTCCAGTTCTGGAGGATCTCAAGCCAGTCCGCAGTTTGGCTGTGGTCGATTAATCCTGTGGCCAGTTAATCCTTCTTGTTAGCAGCTTCCAGCTTCCAGCTGAAGATGTTTCCTCATAGACCTCATTTACACAAGGTATTAAGCAACAGTGTGTGTGTAAAAGTCTTAAGCCAGCTGAGGAAATGCCCTGTTAAAGCCCTGTTTTCCATAAGCATCCGAGGATTAAGATCATTCCAATGGGTAGAGAGTGAGAAAATTGAGTGTTGAGTTGCTTGCTTGAGCTTTGAAGAATCATCTAGGTGCTAAGACACTTCTGGTAGACCCAGGTTTCGTCCACACAAGCATTATAGCTCTGTGTCAGGACTGAGTCTCTGTCCTCACTGTCTGCCTGAATACGCCAGTTCATGTAATCTTGGCTCACGCAAACCAATTTAAATGGAAAGTTCATTGTCTCAGCCAGTGCAACGACCAACTGCTTTTATAGTCGAATAATCGATCGATTAATGGAATGAGTAATTGATTGTGAATCGCTCAGTTACCAAATACCTCCTATGTAGGTATTAGCTTTTACCTTTAGCATGAGGCTGTTTCATATGTTTGCTAACTAACAATTATGACAGAGATCAATATCTTATTCCAAAATTTCACTCTTTTAATGAACTTTCCTGCTAAAATAAAAGATCACTAAAACCCTAATATCTTTTTCCTGTCACCATTTAAAACAAAACATGCACAAAGTAGGAGCAATAAAATATAATAAAACGAAATCAGTTCTCCCATCATTTTTCGGATCAGCAGAAAAAACACAAAAGGGAGATGAACGTGAGACTTTTCAGCTTCAATCAGAAATTATTTTGTGTTTCTGCTTTGTTTGTATTAGTGACTTTTATTTTGACACGGCCTGGCTGGAGCCACATTATCACCGGACCTCCTGTGCTCACAGCGTAACCAGCAATCCCTCTGGCTCTTTTTCTGTAAACAGAAAAAGCCATGTTGAGCGTTATGAGAACTGCCATTTATATTCCATACAGTGACCTCTCTCCTCATTTAGAGCGTCTCTGCGTCCATATGAGACTCCCACTCCTCCCACTAATAAAACTCTGCTCTCCACTCACCCACCAGAGTGATTGAGCTGTAGATGCGATGCTGTGTTGTCTTATGGCTCCGTAGCGGTTTTATCCACACCGGACACACAGCGGTTCAGTTTCCACTGCAGCTCTGCATCCAGACTGAGAGAATTATTAATGTTTGAAGTAACAGGCAGCAAAACTGTGTATTTCACACTGTTATGAAACAGTATTTCACACTATTCACACTATTATGATTGTTGATCCGATGTTAACAAAATGAACAAAATTAGCTGAAACGGGTATCTGATAATTAGGCCGATCCATGGAACCAACCTTTTCTCTTTAATTGGTTGGTGTGAGACTGCACTAAATGTTTACATGTTTCCAATTTTTGATTACTGCTTGTACGTTTGACCAAGTTACTGATTTATTCTCAGGTTCAGCTGCTAGATTTTAACGTTGCAACATATTGAGGAGCCATTGTCTTTCCCCCTGCAGAACATACCGCAAAAAAGTGTGTATCCACCGCGCATGGCGCAGATTTCTCCACCTCTTTCTTCACCAGCGCCTCACCCGCATGAATCGGGCAGTGAATACCATGCGGCATGCAGTCCACATGAGCCGTGAGAGCCCCTATTGCAGTTATGCTGCGGGTTGCTGCTGAGTTTGTACTGAACATTCCAATGGGAACGTATTCTGAAGTGTTTACATGGCGCTTATTCTTAATTTTTTAACAGATTATTTAACAGATAATTTAAAGGATTACCCATCTCGCTCAGCCAGATAGAAATTGGATCCAGAATGACCTCAATATATATATATTATACTCTGCGTTTACACTACATACAGAAGAAATGTACCCTGAGGGTTGTTCACACTGCCTGGCAATTTCACAATACTGTGAAACAGGGCTTCTAGGAAAACAATGCTGCAGTTTCCCACACATTTTCCCCTTCTGTTGACGTATTCTGTGAAGCAAGCCAGGGGTTTTCACCTCAGTCAGCTCTTCCTAAACATTGTGGTATGTGGTGTGTTTGTGTCTAAAAGATGACGACCAGGTCCTTTCCTTTGTTATTCCTTATACTCTTTATGCATAATTCATAAAAACCCTTTCCATGTGTTCTCAGCGGCTAGACGGGGTTGAAGTGTCCAGAAAACACGTCACGTGACTGGAGCATTTCCAAAATTATCCGTTTCAGCCCGTCTATACTAAAATACTCCCAGCAGCGCTACCAAAAGTCTCTGTTTTTTTGGGTTTTAACGGCGGTGTAAAGGGGAGTAGAAAATGTAGCCGAAATTATGTGTTTTAAAATGAAAACGTAGCAGTGTGGACGTAGCCCCGGTTCTGGACCGTAGACAAAACCGTTCAGCCTCAGCCTTTTCCAAAAAGCTCTCCATGAGGAAGGCCAGTATCTACAGTTCCCATTAGGGATACACCGATCCATCTTTTTCTGTTCCGATAGCGATACCGATAGATAAACTTTGCGTATTGGCCGTTACCCGATACCGATCTGATACCATTGTTGAATTAATAAATCATATATCTCACCATGTGGGAGAGACATAAATGCATCTAGATTGACTTAAATTTTACTTTACTAACTTTGTAAAACAAACTATAACAACACAGATATAAACAAACCCAAATTCTGTTTATTGAACACTAAAATGATAGTGTTGTCTGGGCTCAGGACTTTTATTCTATAATTCTAAGTCTGTGAGACTAAAGAGGAGCTAGCAGCCCCTCCCTTCTCGGTTCTCCTTATATGGACGACCAGCTGGATTACTCGCTGAGAGAGGATGGACGGGTCAAGGGCACCACACTTACTGTTTGCTATATGTGCATCACCTCTGTAGGCTGATGTGGAGTTATGAAGCCTAGAATACCGACGGTGCAAGAATCTGTGACTGGATTGGTCTCATCCATCAGACTAGTTATCCAGCACGTTTTCTTAATATCGGGTCAGAGCATCCCTAGTTCCCTATCTGATCAGTCATACATTAAGGTGAATCAGGTGAGCTGCTGATGGAGCTGAACAAATCCATACGGTATCAGAACCCCAAAACCAGCTCTTCAAACCAGCACCTCAACAACTATAATAGGATCATTTCTGGCAGCCCAACCACCGGCACACCTGCTTCTGACCGCAGAAGCAGCAGGAGATATAGTCATGTACTAAATACGTAAGCAGTACCTTGCTTCTAGTCGCAAGCTCCGATCACACGTGGTCACTGGAGATGCGTTCAAGACGTAGGTGTGAATATCTGTACATCTGTCTGGCGTAAGTGTTGATGCCAAAAGGGGGAACATTGTAAAACACACATCCCTGCACCCATAAAAGCTCACATGCCACTTCCTACAGTTTTAACAATTCTGTTTTGCTTGAATGTTCAATCAAGGCCTAAACGGCGTAGATGTTTTGACTGCTGATTTGCCTCAGACATGCCATCAGGCTCTTTAACTCTTCACAGTGGGGCTGGAAGAGGGATGAGGGCGGATGAGGACAGAGTCTCTTATGTTTAATCATAGTTTAATCTGCACTATTTACACTTTACTGTACATTCTGTACATCTGCACTCCTGGACACTACTGACACTTTACTTAAATATCAATATATGTACATATTTATTCAGTATTGTCATCTGTCTGCTGATTCCTTAGTCTTTAGAACTACACTGACCTTCATCTCTGCTTGGTTCAAATGCATATTTTTTATATTTATTTTATTTATTGTAGTTATTGTATTGTATTATATTACTGTGCTGTATTATGCCATTGCTACTGGCTGATAAATTTCCTTCAGGATCGATAAAGTATCTATCTATCAGTCTGAAGTGGCCTGTTCTGCTGAATCGCTGGTGGAATAGTGCTCAATAGCTCAGGAATCTGAAATGACTAAGCCTTAAGTTCTGGATTAGACCAGGTTGTGTGTTATGTTGATTTAAGAACAGGCAAGTGTTGTTTTTTTTTGTTGGGCAAAGTCCTTAACCATGAGTAGAACATCTCAAGTGGCTCATTATTGCTTCTGTGAAACAGCAACAACTCCTGGTATGATGTAATACACTAGCCTTTATCAACTGGTTTCATTTACAAAACACATTAAAGAAATGTACAGTCTTCACTAAAGGTTCATTAACAGTATAAAGGTTCTTTGCATGGTTCTCCATGGAACTGAAGCTGGTTTCCTCTATAGCATCGCTCAAAGAACAATTGGAGGGCCCTTCTTTTTGAGAATGTCGTCTATATGGAGGACTGCTTGGCCTCCTCTGTTTCAAAAGGCTTACTTCCAGAGCTGTAGCTCAGCTGGGCAGTACGTAGTAGGGTTACTTCTTCTTCTCACAGAGGAACATCGCAAATAGAGTATAATTGGCCTCTCCATCCTACTTAAAGCACCATTAGGGTTACCCTGTTGTTCTCAGAAGTGCTCAAGCTGGGCCTTTTCACCAGTCAAAGTCCAATTACTAATAACTGAGGTTATTAGGCAACTCCTTTGGTCCAGAAAAGGTTTTTTAGACTTGCAGAAGATTGTCTTCCAGCTTCTTGGCAGTACCACGTATTCGCTTCTTGGAATAGCTTATCCTTATTAAAAGGAAATCAGTATTAATCAAGCCTGTGTTTACACACACCGCGCAGAAGAGTGTGTACTAAAACGAGACTCCCTCTAACCTTTTTTTTTTTTCTCCTCTCCAGGCTGAGCTCCAAAGGGATGTCCATATCGAGACCGAGCGGCGCGATTGGGAAATGCAGGATGATTCGCCACGAACGGGATAAGCAGAACGACCCAAATCCTCAAAGGTGCGGCACTTTGAATGTACACAACCCGCCACCGCTCCACCCATCATATCAGGGCACTTCTGCGTTTTCTACCTCGGCCCTGGCTTTCAGTAATGACTCAAAATAAACATCCGACACACAAAGGTCCCTTTTAGTGGTGCTGCTTTTTAAAGAAGGTGCTGAGATGTGGGCATTGTCCTTTCAGTGCCTTCCATTTCAAACACACAGCAGCTATTCCGATGATGGGACCCACAGTAGATAAGCTCGCTAAACCGACGCCACATTAATCAGGGTCAGGAAGTAATGATGGTTCCTCCTGGCAGTAAATGAGGTTTGCTTTTCACGACCACATGAAGTTTCACAAAAGCGGTTTTACCTTTCGTTCACAGTTGCTCTGTCTGAAACACGCTGGCGACCACCTAGTAACACCATAGCGACCACCGAAAATCTAGATTTGTTAGGAAAACACCATAGCACCCACAGTACATCTGTTTAAGGTTGGCGAATTGAAATCACCATTAATGTTACTTGGCTTTAGCTAAAATATTACAATCAGCAACACTATAGAAACCCTTATGGCAACCATCTGGGATACCATCACAACTGCCTAGCAACCACTAACCAATATCATAGTAACCACCTAGCAATTGTCTAGCAACCCCATAGCCCACACCATAGCAACCACAGTAAATCTATCTAAGGTTTGTAAATTGACAACACCATTAATGTTACTTGGCTTTACCCCACAATTAGAATCAGCAACACTATAGAAACCCCATGGCAACCATCTGGAATACCAATGAAATAGCCTCCACCATAGCAGCAGAATAGCAACCACTTGGTAACAACATAGCAACATAGTAAACTGACTTTAAATGTTATTTAGCTTTACCCAAAATCAGAATCAGCAACACCTAGCAACATCATGGAAACCCCATGCCAACCACACTAACCAATACCAGAGCAACCACCTAGCAACTCCATAGCCACCATCTTGGATACCGAAACAGTTGCCTAGCAACCACTTAGTAGCACCATAGCAACCACTTAGTAGCACCATAGCAACCACAGTAAATTTATACAAGCATGGCAAACTGACATCACATGAAATGAAGTTTTTAAGGAGGTGAAGGTGAAGTTCCAGATTGGTGGTTTGACCCTCCGCGTATAGTTGCTGGTAATTAAAAACCATGGGAAAAACTCGAGCAGTCACTGCAGGCTACCATTTAGTCCCGAGATAAATAATAGACACATTATTGCAGTCACATGATCTGGGTACCTCACCCAGAAAGACACGTGGGAAAACAGAGCTGTTATCTGAGCGGCCCAACACGAACTTAAGAGCGAGAGGTGTCTGGTTGCAGTACAGGCTTAAAGTGCATGTGTGACCTTAATCGGTCATCAAAGCCCTGGAGTTCCCCTCTCAAACCTCAAACCCTTAACAGCAAAACAAGTTGGACGTGGCAACCCCACAACACACCTTGGTAATGAGTTGGTTTTTGTGTATTGTTTCATGTTGCTCAATGAGGAAATGATTGGCCTTCGTACATTTCATGCATGCATGCCCTGTGCCGATCATACTGCAGCAAACACCGGGAAGTTACCAGCTGCATGGTTGTGTTTTTTTTATGGAATTTACAGTTAGGTCGGACGCCAGGTGTGTATTAAATTACACCTCTGAGAACATACCTTTAGGATGAGCTGTTTGTTTCCCCATACTGTTCACTGGCTGCTGACACTGTTGGGCAAATGCAGATAGATATCCGTCGCTTGGGTGGTCGATAAAGGCCCGGGTGCTTCATAAGCATTTGGTGCTGAGGTAGTGGTATCGGGGGCCCTAAATGAAAATCAGCTTAGGGCCCTATAAAGGCCTGGGCCAGCCCTGGTAGTAACCGTTTAGAAACACTGCCTAGTATGCCTTAGTAACCACCTAATAAAAAGTTGGGTTGGGTTTATTTCTCCAGGGGAAAGATCTCCACCGAACAGGTCGCAAAATGTCATTTAATGTCAAGTAGGCCTTAAAAATGAGCGGCAAGCCTATTCTTCGGCTCCAGCCCAAGGTCAACTGCGTCTTTTCTTCCTTCAGGTTTGACCGGATAGCTCACACCAGGGAGACCATGCACAAAGACGGCATCAACTCCTTGTCCTACAAAGTGCTGAAAGTGGAGAAGGATCGGCTGTTCACCAAAATCACAGTGCACGTTGGCAAACCACCAAACTGATGGCCGCTGTTGTCGCCAACGTCCGCCGGATGCAGTAACCAAATGTGCCTTGGCTTTACGTCAGATATGCATCGGACTGTTGTCGTCGTAGACTTTTTTTGTTTTTAAAGAGAATGCTATATTTTTGAAAGACCTTTCACAAATTTCTTGCCATCTTTGCACAAGCAGTGGCGAAACCGCGGCGGGAGGAGGAGGTGGAGGAGGTGTAGATGTTCTGCCGTGGGTAGTCGTGAGTATGCCGCTTGCAGGGGTGACCAGCTTTCCCTCACAAACTGATGTGCTTTTTTTATTATTTTGTTTTTATATTTTATTTTTAACATTTTTTTGTTTTTTAAAAACTACAAATAAAGCCCCACTGTTCGCCTTAGCGACTGCTGCTAAGGAACAAAAATAGTTCCTCTTGAGCCAGCTGTCCGTCAGGGTGTCATGTGGTGGGACACGTGAAGAATGTATGCTTGCGGTGCGCACCCCCTTGACTCGAATCGATCCGTGGACGCAAACGCTGATCGGACTGGACGCACAGGAGTTGGCGACGGACCCTTGCATCTGCAGGCATACATCAGCACTTCTTCATTCCAAGTGATACAACAGGTCTAACAGGGCCAATGCCAGTGTAGCACTCAGTAAAGTGCCTTCTTCTTTAATGCTGAAAAACCAAAACGATGAAGCTCCCCCAAAAGCATGCAGCTCCTGTTTCTGTCGCAGTCCGACTGTTTATGTTGTAACTGTCTCTGTGTCTCAGTGTGTATCTCTGGTTTTCCTCCAAACACTACTCCGCTGACAAGTAATTGGTACAATAGTTTGTACTAAAAAACGAAAATGCTGTCCAGTGAAAAACATGGTAACCTTCTTAACTTTGAATGGAAGTCAGTGTAACAAAAGAATTTATGTAATTAAGTAATTTAGAGCAGTTGGTCTGTTCATCCATAATTATAGACACAGTGTAAAGATCAGTTTTCAAACAGTGAGGAAAACTGAAAACTGACAAAAATAGAAATGCATGGTTTTCATTGGACAGCAGTGATATGGTATAGAAGCTCCACAGACTCCACAGTCCAGCTTTATGGCTAGAAGGACGTTTGCTACAAAAATAACACACATCAAGTGAAATCATCTCGCATCTGGTCTGAATATCTAATATTTCTCATTTTGCAATTCTAAGAATATTGTAAGACTGTTTATTTATGAAAAATTTGATTGAAAAAATGATTTACTTGAATTTCACACATTCTCATCCTTTATGTTGAAAAATGCTGCTTATTTCAAGAAATAATGCTTAAAAGGAGCAAATGAACTGGTGACAACAAAGTTTCTGTTTTCAGTTTAAGATAAAAGGACTCCAAACAAGTACAAGGCAGGTCATCTTATAATATTCTTACAGCAATCTCAAAAAATGAGAAAGATTAGATTTTTGTTTTTTTTTAGTTTTTCAGCCTAGTTTCTATCCGCCACCAACTAGAACAGAAACTTTATGATTATAACTGTTTCACTTTCTGCTAATTTTCATCCATTATAAGTACATTTTCTTTTGTTTTTAAGGAAATATTGAAGTTTTATCTGTGGTTATTAATTAGGGGTACATGTTTATATCAGAATAGAAACGTATCGATATCAGCAGATAACTCCTCTCATATTTTCATTGCCAAGACGATTAGAATAATTTACCGACATTTGAAGCTGATATTTGATGATGATTTGATGAATATGTAGGTGGCTCGGAGCATCCACACCAAAATCTATGCATTTATTACCTACATAAATATTTTATTTATCCATAATGCTGATCCAGATGGGCTTAGTCTTAATTTCTACAGTTTAGAAATGTTTATGAATCAGTATCTGCAGAAATGTATTAGGGCTGATAGGTTATTGGGGAGCGGGGACTGTACCTTAGAGTCACAGATGTGCAGAGAAATACGATTAGTCACATTCAGTGTGAATCACACAGTACAATACTATTATACCATTAATTACAAAACAATTAGCCACTCGGATTATACGGACAAGCCGTATTTATTGACCAATATTGTAATCATTTAACTGCATTTAAACCCAAATAAATATCATACACCCAATTTCTACAACTAAGGAATGTTTACGAGGCACCATCCGCTGTCATGAAAAATATCCGATATGGGCATCCACCCAGAATTCCCATTTCGGTGCATCCTTATAGTCAACCACCACACTCTACAGGTGGGGCAGATAGAGAGGAGGTTAAACTAGCTGAAGTATTTCTGTGTTTATTATTGGATTGGGGTTCACGGGGGTTCACTGGGGTTCATTTTTGTCGGCCTGTTTTGGTTGTTTTTTTTTTTGTTTTGTTTTTTTTTAACTTTGTCCTGGACTTTGTGGCTTGAATTGTTGTGAGCTGTTCGTTTTGCACAGTGAACTGTTCGAATGTGCACCACTGAGCTGTAATAAAGCACATATATACAGTTGTGATAATGGGTGGGGTAGGGTGGGGTGGTGGTGGGGGGTTGGGGATTGAAGCCATTGAGATTTAGACTGGACCGGGTTTTGCAGTATCTTATATTTCGTTCTCTTTTGTGCGCTGGTTTGTCTTTAAACGGCCTATCAAACTTGAGTTAGCTCCTCAGCACCGCTCTTGCATTTCATTCCCTCTCAAATCCCAAAGCCTCAGCTTCGTGTACCGAGTACGAATAATTCGGCCTCGGCATGAATCACTGTAGTGACTTTTCCAGAAGTCTTTTCAGGATTGAAGTTGGCAGGCCGTGTGTGTTGAGTATCAAGTGTTTAAGCCGTGCAGAGCCAAGAGCCAAGGATTAATTGTGGATTTTTAACTTTTTTTTTTGTTGTTGGCCGAGACGGACAACGGTGTTTTCATTAAAAAAACAAACAAAAAAAACTCTTTTAAGTTCGAGGATTCAGCCTCACCGTTTCAACACATCACACCAAACCCAGTCTCTCTTGTTTAGGTTACCTTTCGCCAGGTATTAGATCTATTTGGACAATGGCCTTTGACCAGAGCCAGCGCATACTTATGTTCAGGGTGATGTCTTTCGCCTTATTTCACCGGGAAAGTTGCCTTATCTGTAATCTTGGTTTTTGGTCTTCTGTCTTTGTTGTGTTGTTTTCGTTCTCTTTTACTTTTCCACACACCCAGACGCTGTGTCTTAACCCGTACTGTCCTCTTCCTTTTCGGTTTCTGACCTTATAATGCTGAAGATGAATCTAATGATGATCTAAATGATTAAATCACTTTTTGATTGACATTATCTCTGCTCTGGTGTGGTTTTGTTAGTGCGCTCCATGTCCAATGCAGCGTTCAGGGGTTGTCAAGTGATACAAATCTGCCTTGTATTGTATTGCCTGCAGTTTCTTCACTCATAGCTTCACTCAATGAACTGTGATTAACAGAATACCACAGCTCCAGCACTTCTACATGGAATTGCATGTAGTACATCCAGTGGATTCAGTGAAATAGGCCTATTTTAACGGATCAGGTATTGGCTATTTTAATCCCAATCCAGTTCTGAGTCTTTGTCAAGGCACCATTAACGGATGTTATTCCCAGCTGGCTGCAGTAGCAGTGCAGACACTCCCAGAAGGTAAATAAAGGAGTTGAGGTTCTGTAGTGTGGAGCTATTTTACAGTGGAACCTGAAAAAGACCTGTTTTACCAGCGGGAGAACCGCAGAACCGCTCACTCGCCTTTCTCTGTTTATAAACCAGCACTGAAGAACCCGTTCAGAACCGAGTGAAGGCTAACTCTAATGCCGATCCATTGTTTGGAGCATTCCTGAAAACTCACTCAATACAATCAAATCCTCACATCTAGTAGAGACTGTGACTCCAGCAGGAGCAGGGTCAGCTGTTTTTAATACCTGTGAAGTATTGAGCTTAAAGTAGCTGAATGCTCTCTGTGGGTCAGTTTAACCCTCCAGTGTGTGTTCTGTGACCCAAACTAGGTTGATTTTTAACCCAGTTTACCTTCAACAAACCTGAGCACGGAGCCTGAGAGTAATCCGCTGGACACAGTGGGACATATAATCATAAATGAGAACTGTGCTCATTTCCCAAAGCCATGGGTAAACTTTATGGACCAACACATGGCAAATAGCACACCGCTGACCGAAATCTCACTGTTCGTTTGTGTCCAGCTGGGCTGAAATGAGCTCGGTTCATTCAGATCTGGGTTTTTTCCACTGAACAGGAAGCTTGTACGAACCTTGGCCAGCTTTGAGGCAAAGCCATTCAGCTGTTCCCTCGTAATGACGCCACAGCAGCTTTCTACCATTTACTGGCCTTCAGTGAAGGGACGTCTCGATCAGGTTATCTGATCTGAGTCTCCTAATACTGAGTATCAGCCGATACCAACCCCATCCGATCTCTGTGTGTGTATAAATAATAATCCAGCCCTACAGTTTAGATCAGACGAGCTGCTGATTAATCTGATCAGTAAATTCTCTTTAATTTCAGGATCAGATTCTATAATCAGACATTCTGGACTGACTGATTTAGTTTAGTCGAGACTTTTCTTAAAATGATGTTTTATAGTGTTTAATATCTGATAATCCAGTCTGATCTCCTCCCTGACCAATCAGCTCCCAGCTCCTTTACAACACTGCAGTCTGATCACTTCCTGAGTGTGTGTGTAGTGGTACACACTCTGGACTGGTATCTGTGGTTGTTGGTCTATTGGTGTGTAATAACTGGTTTATAGTGGGTAAATGGTTCTGTGTGTCCGTGTGTTAGCATTAGCATTAGCCTCCACTCGGTTCTGAACGGGTTCTTCAGTGCTGGTTTATAAACAGAGAAAGACTTCTGAGAAGGTCCGCACTGCTGGTGCTGCAGCCGGCTGGGAATAATATCCGTTAATGGCGCCTTGAGGACACCAGATGGCGCTCTGAACACCATGGTTAAAAATAAAGACTGTAAACTGGACTGTAATTAAAACAGCCAGTACCCGATCCATTAAAATACGCCAACTCTCTTTCAAACAGTATCGGATGGAGCACCCTCATTTTAGATGGGCTGAACTGGTCTTTGATGGCCACGGTGGTTGAAAACCTGGTCATCCTAGCAAGAACATGCCCTGTCCAGGTAAGTCAGCTGGTTTAACTGGATGACTTGTTGGTAAGACTACCAGTTAGGGTTACCGGTCTTACCAAGCTGGTCATCAAACTGGTGATACTGGTCGAATAGCTGAGCGAGTTTAGTCAAGCTGGTGATGCTGGTTGACTAGCTCAGATGAAAGAACGGAAACATACCCTTTTCTGGTCAAGAGCGGAGATGGTCAACCAGCAACCAGGAATTTTTTATCAGGTAAAAAAAGAGAAATCAAGTAAACAAATTAAATAAGAAAAAAAATAGTTATTAAAATTATTCATATGACGTCATTATCATACATCAACTACCTGATCTAGTTGTCAGATTTGCAATGTAACGTTTAGCAGTGCCTTGGAAAGGGACCAGCAGTGACGTGAGGCGGATCCAGGAAAAAAGACAACGTGGAGGACTATTTGAGGAGTGAGGCCTTTAAGGAATGACTACCCAGTGACTGTTTATGTACTTTAGCCTTATCTCGGAGATAAGAGT
This sequence comes from Salminus brasiliensis, assembly GCF_030463535.1. NCBI lineage: Eukaryota > Metazoa > Chordata > Actinopteri > Characiformes > Bryconidae > Salminus > Salminus brasiliensis. The sequence goes on along the minus strand of NC_132889.1, from coordinate 1,460,604 downwards.
GAGCCAACGTCTGCTGAACTGAACTGAACAAGCCTCGAGTAAACCAGTCGTTCTACTGAAGGAGGAGACTTTGGACCTGAGATCAGGGCAGGGCTGAAAAGTAATGCATTACAAATGACTTGGGAACTGGGATTACTTTACTTAATAATGCCTGGAAAAGCCATGTCGTCATTAAAGTACTTCTGCATTACTTTCAGAAGCACATACACAACTAAACCATCTAGAAAGACCAAGGCAAAACCCAACAGTCCTTCCAGTCCTTCCAGATCTTTTAATCTGAACACCGCCGGTTCGCTGAAGGCGTTTGAGTAGAAACAGCTCAGAAACCTCAAAAATCTGAAAATCTTTGAGGAACGTTTGAAGGTTCTTCTGTTTGAGCCTGTTTTGAGATGTTTTGAGGAACATTCAAGGAACCTTTTACTTCTAAAATCTTTTCCCTGAGGTTTCCTCAAAGTACCTAAACAGTTTAAAAAAGAAGAACCTCTAAAAGTTCCTCAAGGATCTTATACTTTTACCAGTGTACAGTGCAGGTGTCCGGAACGTACTAATTATAAGCTACATTTGTATTATTTAAGTAGTTATTTAATATTATTATTATTTTCTTAAGATGACAGATGTTTTGTTTATTCTTTGTTGTTGTGTTTTGTTTGTTTTTACCCTCCCCAATTTTAGACGGCCAGTTACCCAACCCACTCGTTAGTACTCTCCCCACTGGGAAGCTGAGGACTAGCACACGTCTCTCTGCCCAATGTAAATCCCAACTTTTCCAACACACTCAGAGGAAAGCTCGTCTCCCCGGCCCCGGCTACAACAGCCTGTGCTAAAATGAGGAAATGCCATCATCCCACCCCTGAGAGTACAAGGCCAGCTGTGCTCTCTCTGACTCCGGCTGCTGATGGCAAACAGCCTGACCTGGGATTCGAACCAGCGAGTTTGTGTTGAATTTGGAATTTGGGGACAGCACTCGTTTTATTGGCTGTGCTGGGCTATTTAAATTGGTCTTGTCTGATTGGTTTATTGCTTAAACAGCTTAGTAAAGTTTTGTTAACAAAGTTTGCTAATAAATCTAATTATCAGTCAGGTTGAATAATAATACTGATCGGAATATATACAAATATCATAAGAAAGGCTGCAACTACGAACGACCCTCCAATAAAACAGAGGAAACAAACATGACAACCTTATTAGCAAGCTAACGCTAGCTTAGCTAGCTCTGAAGTGCTGTCTATAATAGCGTGTCTACTTCAATACAACATCTATCCTGAATGGCTTCACTTCAGCAGAGTGGAAGTGTTTGATGGAAGTAATTAAAGTAATTGATAAAAGTAATGGAAGTAATTGGTGAAAGTAATGACAGTAATTGAAGGAAGTAATTGGTGGAAGTAATTGACAGAAGTAATGAAAGTAATTGGTGGAAGTAATTGGTGGAAGTAATGGAAGTAATTGACAGAAGTAATTGATGGAAGTAATTGATGGAAATAATGGAAGTAATTGACAGAAGTAATGGAAGTAATTGGTGGAAGTAATGGAAGTAATTGACAGAAGTAATTGATGGAAGTAATTGATGGAAATAATGGAAGTAATTGACAGAAGTAATGGAAGTAATTGATGGAAGTAATTGACGGAAGTAATGGAAGTAATTGACGGAGGTAATGGAAGTAATTGGTGGAAGTAATTGATAGATGTAATGGAAATAATTGATGGAAGTAATTGACGGAAGTAATGGAAGTAACTTCTCAGGTTCTATTAGTTTACACAAATGGACCCATTGGCTGGGTTGTTACTATGCCATAGTCACTGATCCAGCAGCTGGGCTCCACAGGATACTGTGGGTATAACCCCTCTATGGAAATCCAGCAGTTTGTACAGTGAGGTATTTGCTGGTCTTCGATGGTTCAAACGGGTTTATGGTGTTTGATCATAACGTTGATGAGAAACGTGTTCAGTTACAGTATCTCACGTTCCGGTTCTCTGCTCCAACACAGGCAGAGCTGTGGACTTTCAGATAACCAGGTCACAGTTAGATAAGGACACATTTACGTGGCCCTGCAGAGCTGACACGTACAACATTGACGCTGTAGTGTTCCCCATGTGTACATTCTGCTGCCGTGACGGATCCTTGATCACTTACGACTGTGTGACTTAAGTCCACTTAAAGACAAACAGCCTCCTACACATCCACCTCCTACACCCTAATCCTTTAGGGTGTTAAATATTTGCACAGGGTCTCCATGTCACAGCAGGCGTTTAGCTCCGTTCACCTGAGGATTCGCTCGCAGGCTCCCTCCTGCAGTCATTTTCTCATACAGTGGTGGAAATTGGAAGTGGCCAGACTCTCCATAAACCAGCTTCACACGAGCAGCAGTCCACACCAGAAGCCAACTCCAGACCACTCCAGATTTCAGGAGACTCCGAGACCACTCTCTGGACCACTCCTGGGCTCGAAAATGCTTTTCACACTTGACCAAATGAACCGAACTCTTCAGGGTTCATAAACTAACTGTAGGTGTAAGAACGCCCTGAAGGACCTTCATGCCATGTGAAGGTTCCCGAAAGAACCCTTAAATTGGTACACAGCCTTACAAACGATTTAGAAGCTCTTCACACTGATAAATCTCTTTCAATCATGGTTCTGCGGGGAACCTAAGGTAATATCTTAGTGCCATGGCCTATACCATAAAAGAACCACTTTCAGCATTTTTAAGGTTTAAAGAACCTCCACATCATCTGACTGTTCTAGAAAGATTTCGATTGGTACACAACCTAAGGTTCTTCACACTCACAGATCTCTTCTTCAAACAGGGTTCTGCAGGGAACCAAGAGTGATAATGGCTTACAGTGGCAGTGCAAAGAGAACTCTTTGGGGTAATGCTGTAGAAGAACCACCTCTGGTACCCTGCAGAACCTTCACAAACCCATTTTCTCACAGTGGCACTCTCTCCATTTTTGGCTGTGATGGGGAAATGCGGCTCTTTGGGTTCTGCTGTGTAAGAGCCGAGCCAGCACAGGACAAGGCACAAGGCCCGGTGACCTGGAACACTATCTGCAGGATACTGGTCAGTCAGGCAGCCTGACCCCACCCCCGTTCCCCCCACCTCCTCGGTCTAAAGTACAGGAGCTTCAGAGGCCCAGGGTTTGACAGTAGGGTTCCGGGAAAACGGCCTGAGGATGGAAGGTTGGAGTTGAGAGCTCAAGGCCATTCATCATACAGCATATCTCTGTTTCTCTGTCTGCTTAGAGCTTAATATACACTGTGTGGCCAAATGTTTGTGGACACCCCTTCTAATGAATGCATTCAGCTACCTTTAGTTGCACTCATTGCTGACGCAGATGTGCAAATGCACACACACACACACACACACACACACAAACACATATGCACACCAAGACACCAAAACAGCCATGTTCACCATTTGTGTGTTTTGGACACAGGTGAAATTTGGCCTCCGCCTTTAACCCATCCGTGCAGTGAACACACACATAAGGGCCTTGCTCAAGGGCCCAACAGCGGCAGCTTGCAGAGCAGGGTGAGAGCTTGTCTAGTTCCTGTAGAGAAGTACTGCCAAAAGAATAGGACTCATGCCTAATGCCAGGCGTGTGTTCTCTGGGATGATGATGATGCTCTATCCAATACTTTTGGGATGAGTTGGGGAGTTGGGATGGATGGGGGGGGGGTGATTAATTATTTAACATCCTGACCTCGCTGACACTCTTGTAGCTAAATGCAATTAAATCCTCAGAGCCATGCTCCATCAAAATCTAGTAGAAAGCCTTCTTCCCTGGACAGTAGAGGCAGTTACAATGAATGAGCAGGTGTCCCAATACTTTTGTCCACATAGTTTAACTGTATTTCAGTTAGAACTGGAAGAGGGAGTGAGGATAATGGGGTTGTTTACATGGAAGCGTCCAAGAACGTTCAAAAAGAGGTTGCCATTGAATGCCATTGAAGAACCACTGTTGGTTCCTTAAAGAACCATCCATTAGATGGTTTTAAAAATAACTGTGTTTTGAGTGTGAACATTTTTAAAGTTTAAAGAACATCATGTGAAAGTTCTGGAAAGAACCCCTTTAGAACATTTGAAAGGTTCTTCACACTCATCAAACATGGTTTTGTGGGTGCCTGAAGAGCATCCACTGTACAAGCCTTTACCCAACAAGCTTTTTTTGTGGCCTATGCCAAAGAAGAATCACTTTGGGTTCTCCAAGGAACCCTTGAATAAAAAAAGAACCATGCTTTGGTGAGGCAGTGTTTAGGTCAGCATACTGACGAGAACCACTGACTGCCAGCTGCGTCCAAATACTTTACTGAAACGTCCTCTCTTAGATTCTGCTGACCTGGTAGCCATGTGGATCCGTGAGCTAGTCAGCTCTGCCAGTGCATTTCCTGAGGCCGTGAGATACAGATCAGCAGAGTCGAGGAAAGGAAGGGTCAGTCCAGTATTCCACACTTAATCTTCCCTAGTGAGGTGCAGCTAGAGGGGTACTAAGGCCCATGCTTTGAGCTCTGAGGTTCTCTGGACTGATGACGGAGCTCCATCAGTCAGTCATCCATCAGTCCCTGACCTCACTGATGCTCACACTCTCATAGCAATGTTCCAATCACTACTGCAGAAGACTAGAGGCATTAGTCATAGTCATATTAATAACAATAACACACATAATACTGATAATAACAGTGATTCAGCTGAAGAACAAGAGAAAATAGCACAGAATGGTAAGAAATTGTGAGAGATCCGAGCCTGAGTGGAAACTCCAGCCTGGAGCAGTTCCTCACTAGGTCTGTCGTCAGGCCCGGTCATGTCGAGCTGCGTGGTTTGGCAGGGCTGCAGCTGCAGCAGTCCAGCAGCCTGAGAATCAGCCAGGCTCATAAAGCAGAGGCTAAGCCAATTTGCTTCGAGACATCTGTTTGTGTTTTTGGAGAAGTTCTGAGAAGGTCTGCAGGAGTCTGACAGAATGCAGTCTACAGCTCTTTATTTGGACTGTAAACGTTAAATTTGTACACAAAATAAACAGAAAGTATTCAGATTCGCTGACCAAGAACGTTTACGCGTACACTATATGGACAAAAGTATTGGGACACGTGCCCATCTTCTGTAATCAAGGACATTGAAACAAGCCGATCCTGCTTTTGTTGGAGTAATTGTCGTAGTAAGCCTTCTACTAGATTTTGGAGCAGCACTGCTGTAAAGATTTGATTGCATTCAGCAACAAGAGCACTGTTAGTGAAGTCAGGATGTTGCACTGGATGGAGCTCCTCCACCATCATTCCAGAGAACACAGCAGTTCTTCCACTGCTCCACAGCTCCTCAATGCTGGGGGCCTTTATACCCCTCTGCTAGCCCACGCCTGGCATTATTAGGCAGCATGGTGCCTGCTCTAGATAGTCCTATTCTATTGGCAGTACTTCTCTACAGGGACTGGACGAGCTCTGTGTGTGTGCATTTGCACCTCTGTGTTAACAATCAATCTAAGATTCATTAGAGGGGGTGTCCACAAACATTTGGACATGGCGTGTGTGTGAAATGTTCTCAGAGACGCGACTCTGGGATCAGGCTTTACCCGGCAGGTCTTGATGAAATGCTAATGGGAAAGCAGTAAACAGACATGGTGAGCTAATCTCAGCTCCACCGCTGCTATTTATGCGCCCAGGTGGTTTCCTGCCATAAAATTAAGTCAATTACTCCTCCGTCAGGGTTGTGCTAATGGATGAGGGCCTGTTACATGGCCAGAGGTCTGGAAAAAGAGAGAGAGAGAGAGAGAGAGAGAGAGAGAGAGAGAGAGAGAAGACACTGCACCACTAACTACACCGCAAACCCATGTCACTTCCCAGCTCCATCCACACGCATTCTCATGTGATGATGATCCGTCCGGCGCAGGGAAGGACCCGGCCTGTGATATTTATGGTCTGTGGTGCGTTGGGGAGCGGGCCGTGGTGTCCACTCCCGCCCCGGCCAGTCGGTGTCAGCCCTCTGTATGTTTTTAGAGCTTCTGAAGGGCTTTTCTCTTCTTCTGTCGGGGCGTTTAGCTAATGCTCAGGCCTGGTCGGGGCTGTTTTCTTTGGCAGCCAGCGCGACTTGGAGCTTTTCTACAGTCCTCCTCCCTGGAGGAGCATAAATGTGCATTCATGGAATAAGCAGACGGAGGAGAGCGCGAGAGGAGAGATGCTGTCACGACTATTTATGAGCGAAAGTTCTGATTTAGGGTCAGATTTCCTCGCTGCATTCTTGCCAATCGGGTCAGAGGAGCAGATGGAACATGATCTTAAGTTAAGCTTGATTAGTTTCATAGTATAAGTAGCTAAAAGATCTGATATTTTACATCCAGTATGAATTCGGTAGCGTGCAGGGGGGTATTCGGGAGGGGGGGGTATGGTCAAACCATACTAATTTATTAATCATTTTATCCAGTATGAATCTGCAGTGTATGTAGTTTAAACAGTCTAACAGTAATAACTGTGTAGTGATTTTAACCCGGTATGAATTTGTGGTGTGCGTTCTTTTTACAGCCTGACAGTAATAACTACAGAGTGATTTCAGTGCAGCATGAATCTTCATGGTGTGTGGTCTGTTACATTCTAGCAGTAGTACTTAATCCAGTATGAATTGTCAGTGTCACTGTTTTGTCAAGCAGTACTACTTAACAAACGATTTCAATCCAGTATGAATCTGCAGTGTGTAGTTTTAACTATCTGACAATAATAACAGTTTTTTAGTCTGACTGTAATAATTGTGGAGTAATTTAGTCCAGTATGAATTTACAGCTGTATATTTAATTCCATAGCATGCATAGTTACTGTTTAGTTTTTTGTCAAATCATTTGTCAAATCAATTTATCCAGTATGAATCTAGTGTATAATGAAGTAGTGTATAATTTTTTTACAGTCTCACAGTAGTAATTGTGGAGTGATTTTAATCCAGTATGAATTGTCCGTGTCACATTTTTGTCAAGCAGTACTACTTGCATAATTATTTTATTCCAGTATGAATCTGCAGTGTTTGCAGTTTTTTTTAGTAGAGTAATTTAGTCTAGTATGAATTTATATTATATATAGGTGTTACAGTCTGACAGTAACATTTTGGTAGTGATTTTCAACCAGCATGAATTTGGCGCCAAGCATAGTTTTGTGTTTTAAAATCATACTAATTAAGGAATCATTTTATCCAGTATGAATCTGCAGTGTGTGAAATGTTTGCAGTCTCACAGTAGTAATAGTGAAGTAATTTTTATCCAGTATGAATCTGTAACATATGTAACTTGTACACTTTGTCAGTAATAATCATGGAAGGATTTTGGTCCAGTATGAATTAGCAGCATTACTTTTTTCTTATAGACAATAATAATAATAATAATAATAATAATAATAATAATAAATTCCAATCCAGTATGAATCTGACTAATAATTCTGCAATGATTTTAATCCAGTATGAATCTGCAGTGTCTGTAGTTTCTACAGTCTGACCGCTGCATTTATTGCACTCCCATCATATCCTCTTCACATCTGGGATACGCACAACTGGATCCCTGCTTGTGCTCCTCTGAATGGAAGTGAGGAGAAGTTGCTGGGTCTGCTCAGCGTAGTTTAACCCCCTCAGCTCACTCCTGGGATCTGACACCAGCCGCTGGTTGTTTACAGAGCTCTGCTTACATAATCCTGACAGGACAAGTCGCCACAAGCCTCTTCCCTCTGGCACAAACACAGTTAGCGCTCTGTGCCGCATTGATTTCCTTCCCTCTAAACCAATCAGAGGATGATGTGTCACTCTAAACCTCTTAAAGGCACAGTGCAGTTTTTACAGCAGCAGTGTAGTGAAACTGACCCTCCCCTCCCTGGAAAGCTGGAGGCTGGGGTCACATGACCTTGTTCCAAGACAGAGCTGAAGGGAAAATCAACAGGTTGCTTCTGGGCCACCAGTAGGCCAGTGTTGTAAACACAACGTATACTGGTTTATACTGGTCTGATGCTGGTGTAGTACTGGTTGACCCACCTTCCAGCTTTCAAAAACCAACATATACTGGTTCTTACTGGTCTAGATGAGCTAGTTGACCAGTATGCCAGTGTTCACTAGCGTAGCGTAGTGAGTTATCACCCCCTCAGGCCTTCAGGCTATATTCACTTCATGCTTCCCCATGACTGCCCCATTAACGGCCTGTCTGTCTGTGCTACTGAATGCTCTCCTGACCTGCTTTCCTCTATTAATGTGTGTGTGTGTGTGTGTGTGTGTGTGTAGGCATATCATGTTAATGCCTACGGTTGTTAGCAGCAGTCTGAGAATCAGTTTGAGGTTTTCTTCATGACTGAACTAATGAAGATCCGCCATCTGCTTATGTGTCCTCATTACAACCCTGATAGATGTGTTAGAGGACATTTTTTGAACACTCGTACCACTGTACTGCTTTTTGTTTTTACTTTTTATTACAATAATTAAAACTATTACTTACAATTTTTACACACTTAAAACCACTACCGACTGTATTATTGTACTTAAATCTATAACTCACTTCATTAACCCTCTATAAAGCCTTAGAAAGTGTTATTACAGACTTCTATTACCAGAGAATAGCACCAGTTTGTACAGACGTCCCTGTAGTTACTGAGTAATACACCTTAGTGCATGATAAGCCTTGGAGTGTGAAGGGGTTAATGTACTTACTTATGTACTTATGTGCCTACTAACAGACTACTTACTTTATTAATGTACTTAAAACTACTACTTACTTTATTAATGTACTTAAAACTACTTTATACAGTATTAACATACTTAAAACTACTACTTACTTTATTAATGTACCTAAAACTACTACTTACTTTATTAATGTACTTAAAACTACTTTATACAGTATTAACATACTTAAAACTACTACTTACTTTATTAATGTACTTAAAACTACTTTATACAGTATTAACATACTTAAAACTACTTTATACAGTATTAACATACTTAAAACTACTACTTACTTTATTAATGTACTTAAAACTACTTTATACAGTATTAACATACTTAAAACTACTACTTACTTTATTAATGTACTTAAAACTACTTTATACAGTATTAACATACTTAAAACTACTTTATACAGTATTAACATACTTAATACTACTTACTTTATTAATGTACTTAAAACTACTTTATACAGTATTAACATACTTAAAACTACTTTATACAGTATTAACATACTTAATACTACTTACTTTATTAATGTACTTAAAACTACTTTATACAGTATTAACCTACTTAAAACTACTTTATACAGTATTAACATACTTAAAACTACTTTATACAGTATTAACGTACTTAAAACTCCTACTTACTTTATTAATGTACTTAAAACTACTTTATACAGTATTAACATACTTTAAACTACTTTATACAGTATAAACGTACTTAAAACTAGTACTTACTTTATTAATGTACTTAAAACTACTTTATACAGTATTAACATACTTAAAACTATTACTTACTTTATTAATGTACTTAAAACTACTTTATACAGTATTAATGTACTGAAACTACTACTTACTACTACTTACTTTATTAATGTACTTCATACAGTATTAATGTAATTAAAACTACAACAAACTGAATTGATTTATTAAAAAGTACCACTGAGAATGAAAGCCATTCTGAGCGCTGATCCTCAGAGTGTGTTTAATTGCCAGCTTAACTCAGTTACAACAAACGGCTGATCAGCTTATCAACATGGCGGCTGAATACATGTGTGATTTAGCGCATCAAGGCAGTAGAAACAGCTACACACTTGAGGTCTTTTGACCTTGATTTGAGTTAAACAGGAGTTAAATTGGAGCAGGTTTTTATGTATTTATATTAAAACTAGTTTTAACAAAATAATTCTAGTATAAAAAACCTGCTGAGGTGCCTTAACATTTATCCAGTCCATGATTAGCAGAAGCTGAACAGTCAACCAAGCTGAAGAAAGCTGTGGAGTGTAATGAATCGCGGCCTTCGCGGGACAACTACACGTTTTGGGCCTTCTCTCCTTTTTTTTGCTGGATTTTGTGGTCGGCACATCTAATGTGAGACAGATGTGGCTTGCTTACTGAATGTGACGGACCTGAAACACAGAGCAGTGGCTTTGACTAAATCCGAAGCCTAAATCTGTAAAAGCTCTGACAAGTCAAGAAGCTCTCGGCCCACATGTCCCCTGTGTGCCCCATGATCCACTGTTCAGCTTTACCTTTCTGACACTGACCATTTAACACTTGGACCATTTGAGAAAGCTACTGGCCTCAGATAAAAGCTCCCAGCTGTGGGTTTACTGCCCGTTTGCATGAGCAGTGTACATGTGCTGACCAAATATCATGAGACAATCAGGAGACTGTTCTGTAGTAGTTCATATACATTACGAGAAAACGTCATGATGGACCATCTCCAGACAGAAATCAGACATGGCCGCCCAGCTGTTGGTGAACAAAGTTGAAATTATGTGACGGCGCCCTCTGGTGGTCATTGTCAGGACTTGTGGCTGTCACCAAAGGCAGAACTGCTCAGAGATGCAGCTTACTCAACAGGGCTGGGTTTGCTGGAAGCATATTAGCACAATGATTGTTTCCTAAATGGTCAAGCGAGCATCACACTGAACACTCTCTCTCTACCAATTTAGATCTTAACGCTAAGATGCTATCAGGAAGACTAGATTATGACTTATGTTATGTTCTTTTTATGATCTAATGTGACTAATGGCCTATTCTTGAGATTTATGGTAAGACATAAAAATATTTTAATAGAACTTTTTTATTATTATTATTTTATTATTATTTACAATTTTCGGAATCAACACAGGGTCACAGTTGTATATAAAGGGCCGTAAATATGCATATAGCTAATATTAATGGTAATATTAGTAAATGTCCTCAAACACCAAAATCACCTGGACTGGACCAGACTTTTAGTAGCTATCAGCAAACTTCCTGCAGAATTCTGACTGGATATTTGACTCATCTTGACCAATTTTGTTGGTTTTCTGGCACAGACCCGACTTTTAAGTCCATATATTTTCTATAAAGTTGAGGTCAGGACTTTGGGAAGGCCATTCCAAAAGCTTAATGTCAGCCCGCTTTATCCATTCCACGCCACCTCTGATGTGTGTTTTGGGTCATTGTCCTGTTGGAACACCTAATTGTGTCCAAGCTGATGATTTGAGATAGGAGGTAGTCCTCCTACTCCTTCATTATTCCATCCACTTGCAGTGCAGTGTGGCAGTTCCACTAGCTGAAAAACAGCACCAGAGCTTGATACTACCACCACCATGCTTAACAGTTGAAAGAGTGTTCTTGGCACCTGCAATCATTTTTGTCTCATTTAACCAAAATCAAAATCTCCTCCAGAAGGCTTTTTACTGGTCTGTGAGGAACTTTAGTCGAGCCTGAAGGTGTTGATTTTAGTTTACAGCGATGGAAAGCTCTCTTGACTGTAAACACTGCTGTAACACTAGTGGTCCAGCAGCTTCCAGTTCATGGCAGGCCTATGACTTGGTGGTTCTTGGGTTATTCCTGACCACCCAAACCAATTTCCTCTTGGCTGAGGGTGACAGCTTGGGTCTTCTTCCAGACCTTGGCAAAGTAGCTACACCAGATGATATCTGATGGAATCTGCAGATGATCCTTCTCAGATCTGCTCTGAACTCCTTGGACGTTTCCATTGTGTTACTGTGAGTTGGCCAGTCTGTCGAGGGCTGTCAATCAAACCCTTCAAATGTGGACATAAAGAAGCTACCAGCTGTAGCCCATCATGATCACTAGCAGAACATTGAGAGGTCTTGGTCTTGGTCTTAGCGAGTTCCTGAACTTTCAGCACCACTGAATGAATCATCTGAGAGGCTGTATGGTTATTTCTGACACTGTACATATCATTTTGACCCTGTTTGATTTCAGGAACAGTTCAGGAATCCTGAAAACCCAGCATTGCCATGACATTCATGTACACGATGAGTGTATTAGTGTGTGTAAACCCTTATTTATTAATTTTCTAATTTACAGAAGGTGTTCAATCACCCAGGACATACAGCAAGAAGCTAATTAGCAGTTACTACCTGCAGTAATAATGTCCTCCAATTCTAAAGTGTTACCATTATTTTTGAACAAACGAAAACAAATCAGAGTCTTTGATTTAAGATAGTAATAGTAGTAGTAATAGATTACTTTTTCAGGGCAAGAGTTGTTTCCTGTTTGCTACTTTCCTACAATCTCTAAATCTCTATTGTCCTTTACGAGCACGGTCTTGAATTCTATGTAACTCACTTGGGTGGTTCAGATGAATCATGCTACCTTGTACATAGCAACCAAATGAGGAATAAGGAAGTTCTGATTATTAAGACATCCTGAGGTCTGGGAATGTCCCTAAGTAATGGTCTGCTGGGCCTGAAAAGCAGTCATTACTTTAGTTCCTGCTTTGATGTCTTTTAGCTTGTGGCTTCAAGCATGTAAAGTGTGTGCTTTGCTTACCGGCCACGTAACTACATGGTGTGAGTATGTAAATACCCTGAACGTTTATAACCCCTTATGTGCTAAATGTTAGAGAATAACACTGATGATCTGGTTTCAGTGGCTCCTGTCAGGAACAGTCAGTTGGACAAGCACTGACAAAAAAAATGGACAGGCGTAAGAATCTGAGGCAGTTTGACTAGAACCAGTGGTATGCAGTGGTCAGTATCTCCCAAAAGTGCTCCAAGAAAGGACAACCGGTGATCCAGCGACAGGGTCATGGCTGCCAAAGGCTCTCACTGATGCTGGGTCCCACCTTACAGGGCTTGGAGGATCTGCTGCTGAAGGTGGCCAGATACCCCAGGACATGAAGATGAGTGAGCCAGTTTCAGTTCCTTTTGCCACTATGTCTGCCCAAAGCGCCATTCTGCAATGAAAGAAGTTCCTTCCCTAGTCGCCAACATCACTTTTAATGTATGGTTTCATGCAAACATCTACCTCATGCTGGTATTGATACCTGACCCATTTCAGTAAGTGTATTACCGCAGCTGGCCTACAGGGGACGCCATATTGCTTGCCATTTAGCTCTCACTGACCCATAAAAAAGGAAGGACAAGTGTGTCCATAGACTTTGCAGTTTATAGACATAAGTTCAGCATTTAACACAATGTTTACACATCTAGGTCTACACCTTAGGGGTCTTAGTTACAGTAGCAGTGTGTGAAACTACCTCCACCATGTTTGGAGGCTGTGCCTTATTTTGGGGGTCTAAGTTACAGTAGCAGTGTGTGAAACTACCTCCACCATGTTTGGAGGCTGTGCCTTATTTTGGGGGTCTTAGTTACAGTAGCAGTGTGTGAAACTACCTCCACCATGTTTGGAGGCTGTGCCTTATTTTGGGGGTCTTAGTTACAGTAGCAGTGTGTGAAACTACCCCTCAAGCCCACACCTGGCATTAGTCATAGTGCCAACACAAGAACTACAAGGACTAGACAATCTGTGTTTGTTCATTTGCACATCTGTCAGCAATGTGTGCAGCTTAAAGCTGTGTGCATTCATTAGAAGGGCTGTCCACAAACATTTGGAACAAGCAGTTGTAGGAGGAGCCAAAAAACGTGGTTAGCTGGGGTGCTGTCGCTGCTAACGGCTGAGGTGTGATTGTGTCAGTGTCTGGTCGGTTCTAGAAGGCCCAGTGGCGGCAGCCACCGCAGACAGTGGGAACCAGTCGTTGCACCACTCCAGTGGTCGTGTACAGTACTTTCAAAACCTTGTCCATTATAAATGAAAGTGAACAGTCAGCAGTTTTACATCCAGTTTAATGATATGTGGCCTGTTTGACAAGTCAGGAACTGGGAACTGAAACAAACAACACATTGAGGTGGTGTCCAGATACTTGTGGAGCTCATTGCATGCAAATAGGGTACATTGACAAATTGGGAAGAGCTGCCTATCTCTGATATGACTCAGCTATCACTGTTCTGAAGAACCCTTGTAGAACCATATGCAAAAAGGTGTTCCACCAATCCGAAGAACCCTTTAGCCAGCAAAAGATCCATTTAAGCATCTAGATGGTTCTTGAGGTTGTCATCGTTTTGTATAGAACCATTGCCTTTACTAAAGAACCCTTGAAGAACCTCGCATTGGAGTGCAGGTGGACCTTTGTAAATGTTCCTGTTCCTTAATAATGACACTGAATTTCAATATATGGCCATGGAGAACCCTAAGGACCTAAGAGGATCAAAATGTTTTCTCAGCTTAAACCCAAAACCTAAACCAAATCATAACCCTAAATCTAAACTTAAATCTAGCCTTACCTTAATACCAAAACTTGAATTTAAGTAGAGCCTAATCCCCAATCCAAAATGTAACCCCAAAATCTAAACCTAACCTCATCATAAACCCAAAACCTGAACCTAAACTTGACTTGAACTCAAAACTTGAATCTAATCCTAAACCAAATCTTACCTTACCTCAAAAACCTGAACTTAACCTTTACTTAATCCCCAAACCTAAATGTAACCCCAAAAAACCTAAACCTAATGTCAACAGAAATCCAAAACCTGAACCTAAACTTGACTTGAACTCAAAACGTGAATCTAATCCTAAACCTAACCTAATCTTACCCCGAAAACCTTTACTTGAATCCTAAACTTCAATTTAAACTCAACATCTAAACCAAACCTCATCGTCAACCCAAAATCTAACCCCATATCAGACTCTAGTCTAAAAATGCATTTATTTGTTTGTTTACTTGTTTGTTTACTTGTTTGTTTGTTTGTTTGTGAGTTTCTAATGAGTGGGTCATGCAGAAACGTTCTGAAGAGAGTAAAGTCACCAGTAATCCCAGTTAGAATCCAGTAGGATCCAGGTCAAGAGGTCGTACCTCTCATGTACCAGACATGGCGGCTCACATGATGTGGCCTGATGTCCGTATCTCACTTGGCCTGATTTCATCAGTAGTTCTGAGCCGTGGAGGCAAAAAGGGGAAGGGTTCGAAGCTGTGCTGAAATCTGCTGGATCTGCAGCTCAAAGCCTGCAGGCTATTTTAATAGCAGACGCTGCTGATGCTGCATTTCATCAGTTTGGTGAACTCACCTTCAATCCTGATGGATTCTGGTTCGTCTGAATGCTTCCACTCACGCGAGGTGTCCACCTGCTCCTCAGCTCCAGCGTAGTCCTTCACACTCTGCTCCTGGTTCTTCATTAGGGTTTCAGCTGATTCTGTTGGGGTCTATCGGACCTTAGTTCCTGAACTGAGAGCTGCTGGATGACCTCAGAAGCTCTGAACTCTGAATTAGATTTTCTGACTCATCCATTCAAACCCTTTTACCAGCAGGATGAATTTACGAGGTTCTGTGCAGAAATTATCTCAGTCTGTTTGAGACCTCTGACCTCTGACATCGGAAACGCTCTCTCTCTTTTCCCAGTTCAGTTCCATTCACTTCAGATCAATTTGATTCCATGTGATTTGATTCAATTTTGTTCAAATGCAAATTCATTTGATTCAGTTAAATTTAAATAATTTTGATTCAGTTCAGTTTGATATGATTCTGTTTGATTCAATTGAATTAAACTCAATTTGATTCAAATCCATTTGATTCAGTAATTCAGTAAAAGTTTTGATTGAACTCATGCCAAATTGATGCAGTTTAATTCTATTAGATTCAGTTTAATTCAGTTCAATTTTGATAACAAGCAAATTTAGTTATGTCAGTTCATTTGATTCAGTTCAATTCGAAGCAATTAATTAAAGTACGTTTTGATTCAATTCTGTTCAAATTGACACAATTTGGTTCAGTTTTTGATTCAGTTAAATACAGTTCAGTTCATTTTGATACAATTTGATTCAGTTTAATTTAAAACAATGCAATTAAATAAATAAATGCAGTTCAGTTTAGTTTCATTTGATTCAATTCAACTCAACTTAACTCTACTCAACTCATTTGGCATTTTTAACTTGAAATATGTAATATTCTATTATTGGCAAATAATCAAATATTAAAACCCGTATTAATAGTGATAATATTATGAATTGTATATTAATATTAATGTTAGTAAGTATATACATTTGTATGCTAAAGTTTAGGCACCCCTCTTCAGATGATACGTTGTTGATGTGATTAAAAGTGTAAAGTGCAAATAAATTAATAAATACATCCTTCACAACAAAGAACTGTAAAATTAAACAAGCTAAAAGGCCATAGAGATGTAACACAGCATGCAGTTTATATACAAACACACTTTATTCAGCACAGCTTACAAAGTACAACAAGTACAACCAGGTGTAACCAAGGCGACGCAGTATAATCAAGACTACAACAAGGCTAATATTTACAGAAAGTCTATTAATAAAGACAGGATTAGTAGCAAAGGCGTATTTTCCGGTATGTTGAAATAGCGTGACCTTTGCAGCATTTAGCATCCAGAGCCCAGCTGATACATCAGTTAGTCTCTATATTACACCAATAATTAACAACTAAGCTTTCAGAAAAAATAGATATGTTCATAAAATACCACAAACATGAATGTTTTCTCACTCTAAAGGCACTACTATCCATCCACCTCACCAAAGCCCCCCAGCAATACCACCATGGCCTACAGGATGAAGGTGCAGTGGTTTAAATCCCCTCACATTCAGTATTTTATTCCCTGCGGTTAGCTGACTGAAGAGGTTGGCTAGGTTAATCTAGCACCCACCTAGCACCCACCTAGAACCCACTTAGCACCCACTTAGCACCCGCTCGCTTCATTGGGTTTGGCTTTTTAGTGCACCAGGGCACTTTCCCTTCAGTGGGGTTAGCTCTAGCCTGAGGTAGTCCAGTTTATCTTTAAGGGAGCAGCCGGTGGAGAGAAAAGCATAGCATTAGCTTTTAGCCTAGTTGCAACTCGTATTCCCATAACTAGCAAAATCTGGAGGTGATGAGCCTGATCTAATATCATCACCATATTCTCTGGGAAACTGCTTCCCCAGCTTTCACTAGGGTTTTCACTAGTGGCCTGGGTCAATGTAAATTTTGGGGGTGAAGCCATCACGCTTAAGCTCACAGATGCCCTGACCGCAGCGGATGACACTAGCATTTTCTTTTGCTGCTAATTTCACACAGCTGAATTTACATGGTTCACATGCTACAAAGTGTGATCGCAGCCAGCATGGGTTTAAGCTCACCACTCACCAATGCTAATGACCAATATAGCCCCTCAGACCATGCTAATATTCAGTGTTAATTAGTTATGGAAATGCACGCTAAGCAAAAGAGCCACTAGCGGCTAAGCGGCCTGCAAGGTCATGTGATTTCTCCAGAAGGGTTCACTACGTTAGTATAGGGGCAGTATGCAGCGTGTCAATATGCTCATCAGCACCAATTTGGGTAGATTTGTGAGTTAATGTTCGAATGTAGAGACCCACATTTCAGAGCTTGCTTAAAGATCAACCCCAGAAGCTAAATCTAGCGCAAAAGGTGTCTGAAACCCAGTAAACATTTAAACCACCACCAAAATAGCTCTGACCCGTTAAGGCATGGACTCCACAAGGGCCTCTGAAGGTGCCCAGATACCAAAGGACATCTTTACAGGCCTTGGGGAGTTTATACTTCAAAGGGTCAGAGCTGTTTTGACACTGGCAGCAGGTCCTTCAAGTCCCGTAAGCTGTGTGTTGGGACCTCCATGAGCTTCATTGAGAGCCTTGGGCACCTGGTTGACCTTGTTTCATTCCTAATAATCAAAGGGTTCTTTAAAGTTCACCATCGAAGAACCATTTTCGGTTCCAAAAAGAAGCATTTTTATAAGAGATATGTGGGGAAGAAGTTGATGTACAGGCTCCTACACACTCTTTCACATTTCTGTGGAGCACTTTTAGTAGGTACAGACCACCGTATTCCATAATAACCCTACGAGACCTGCCAGGCTGATGTTTTGGAGATGTCGAAGTGTATCAGATTCTTACGCTTGTCCATTTTTCCTGCATCAGCACCTTCATCACCTTCAATAACTGACCGCTCTTTACTCGCTGCCTAATATGTAGATCCACCCCTCGACAGACAGGAGCCACTGGACCCAGATCATCAGTGCTCTTCACTTCATCTGACAGTGGTTTTAATGTTATGGCTCATATTATGTGTAACTATAATATTTGCAGTGTGAACTGACAGAGATCTTTTGTTTGTAATAATACAAGGACCCCATCACAGAATGGTCAGGATGTGGCTTTCAATTGTGGCTTACAACAAGCCATCAAATGCCCCTTGTCTGTATTTCTGTATTTAGGTTTTCAGCAGCCCACAACTACGGCAATTCCCAGCCATGGTGCTTTTAGGAATCGTCCAACGATAAACCCCAACCTGCCACTTCAGACTTTCCACCTGTGGCTGTGAAGTTTGTCAGAAAGAGAATCAGACAATTCATGCTTTTTTCTCACTATCTTAAGTTTTTTTCTCATTATCACAACATAATTTACACTGTTTTTCTGAGATAACTAAAAATAAAAAGTCTTTTATGAAGATATTCAAAAGATCGTTATTGCAGGAAACCAGGCTTGTTAAGTGATATTGACAGGAGCAACCCCATGGGGGAATTGCCCTCATATTTGTATATATATATATACATGACTCTGAGCCCCCCTGTAGTTGGCGCCTATGGACCAGGGGTGTTTGGCATGAAATCGGACATTGACTTTACAGTTTTCAGACTGTTCTAACAGTTTCACTCCCAAGACTGCAGGGGAATTGATAATTGCGATTTTTTTGTAAAGTCTTGAAATGATTATTCTGGTATCACAGGACAAAAGTACGCCATTATAAGTGGTCTGACATTGCCCCCCAGTTTTGGTGTGCTGAACGACCCAATACCCCCTGTAGTTGGCGCTTATGAACATAAAGGGGTGTTTGGCTTTAAAATGGACATTGACTTTATATTTTAACCATGCTATCAGCATATGATAATATAGGAGGAGTCTGTAAGAAGGGGGGGCTTTAGAACTTTAGGCTAACGGCCCTCTAATAAGTGAAGCTTGGACTGAGAGCATGAGAGCATGTTCTTCAATCCAAAATCTGGAGAAAACTACACCTTTCGTAGGGAGACTAGTTTAACACCACGCCACTGATCTCGAGATCTCAAGAAAACACTACGAGATCTCAAGAAAATGCAATGCAGCCGTTCTATTACAGGGAAACTGAGTAAATATGCAAATACGTGACTTAATGGTCCCTTAGGGTTTCTGTCATTTGGAGATAGAGGGCTGGGGGTGGTAGTGGTAATGATGGTAGTGGTGGCATGAGGCTATTTTAAAAGTCTACTCAGGAAGTTGTAGACGAGAGAAGGAAGCCAAACATGAGTTACAGCCTTCAAAATAATTCCTCCACACTGATAAAGATCTGAGTTGTTAAGAGATAAGAGTGCAGCAAGGCTGAAAACATTAAGTATATCGTCCACATTACAGCGAGCGCATTAGCTGCCGCAACGTCTGAGAAAAAAAAGTGAAGGTTACATTCGTTCATAAAGCTCAGGACAAGAGCAAATACACAAAAGAATAAATTAATTCATGTTGGGTTTATGTACAAAGCCATGAAGCACAATTACTCAGAATTCCATTTCTAGGTGAGCTGAGGTTACAAAGTGAGATAAACCATAAAAAATAGCACACAGTATGTGAAATATCACTCTGTCACTTCTAGAACTTGAGAGTTGAAGAGTAGAAACCTTCACACCAAACCTCTAAATGATGTTTATCTCATTTCAGATGATATAAATAATAAAAAAAATACTTTCTGACTAAACAAACCCTGAGCCAGACATTTCACCAAATGTCCAACACAGATTTTACAGCCCCATCACTCTCTAAATGGCAGTTTAGCTGAACTTTCTAGAAGAACACTCAGAATCCACAGCCTTACCCAGAGAAGTCACGAAAGAAAATGTACATTAGACCTTGGAGATCTGTCTATTGTCAATTAGACCTTGGAGACCTTGCTTCATTTTGAAGGTATTTTTTAATGTACACTAGACCTTTAAGACATTTCTAATGCACTATAGACATTAAAGAATTGGCTTCATTTGATGTATATTTAGTCTTGAAGACGCTGCTTATGTAAATTAGACCTTGCAGAAGCACATGTTCTCAGGACCAGTCGCAGTGGTGACAGTTTTAACCAAGAAACAGAACCGTGATGGAAAGCAGAAGTGTTTACTGGAAAAATGAAGCACATTCTTCTTCCGCCTTTTTTTTTTTTTTTTGCTGAGGCCAGACAACACAGAGGCACGCATGACACCCCGGGATGGTAGACAGTGTATGACTGGCCTGGCTTTCATATTTTCACAAATTCAGCATCTTCACTGGTAGCATGTCTGGTACGACTGGTGTGAATTCTGAGCAGCCTTCTCTAAAGTTCTTCTAAACGTTTTCACAAATCAAATCTCATCAAACAAAATCGTAAAATATATTTTAAAGGCAAAAATAGTAATAATGTATTTTTACAACCAGCGTTTTTACAAAGCAACTACACAGGAATCAGTAAACTTTCACACTGAACTGCCATTGGGTAACACGGCACACTGCCTTCGTTTAGTGCTGTAAATTCTGCTCGCGCCTAGTTTATGTTACGTTTACGACTTTATTTGGCTCGCTTAACCAGAGAGACACGTGTAGAGTCTCGCCCAAAGACTGTTAAAAATAAAGGTGCTTCAAAGGATTCTTTGAACAGTGCCATGGAAGAACCACTTTTGGTTCCACACAGAACCCGAGGCCGGATTCACATAAGTATCATAAGACAGTTGTGCTTCTTAGAAGTGATTTTTTTATTTGATAAATTCCTACTTAAGGAAAAAGTTACAATAATTTGTAATTTGTTTTTCTGAGGAAGTTCTGAGGAAATTTCAAGAACAATGGTTGTTATTCACCAACTATCCTTAAGAAGATCCTTTTTCTTACAACCAACTTTCTTACAACAGTTTTTACAAAGATTCTGACCTTCACCCGTGTTTTCTCATGTGGGATTTGTTCAGTTGAGAAGGACAGTGGGATCCATCACTCCATCACATCACTAATCTGACCTAGACTTTCTGTTAGGACTTTTCTCAACAGCTAATTTACATTTACATTTACATTTACATTTACATTTACATTTATGGTATTTAGCAGACGCCCTTATCCAGAGCGACTTACAGATGTGGGACAGTGTAGTGTTAGGAGTCTTGCCCAAGGACTCTTATTGGTGTAGCGCAGCACAGTCACCCAGACTGGGACTCGAACCCCAGTCTCCCACATGGTGTTTTAGCTCAGTGGTGTTATCTGTTGCGCCACACCAACCAATTTATATTAGTTAATTGATGAATGAGGCCCAATCAGAATCTACAGCATTGCTCAAAGCACCATTGAAAGCGCCTGTATTTTGAGACCGAATGACTCTTATTGGTGTCGGGTGTTGATCAGAACCTGCAAACCTACAAAGCCATGCTTTTAGCCACTGCGCTACACCACTGTGGCCTTCAACTGCATGAACAGCCAGTCTGGTTTACAATTAGAAGTCACAGTTGCACCAAAAGCATGGCGCTATTTAACGTAAAGCATTTCTCAGTATATCTCAAGCTGTAAAAGGACTTGGTAAGTATTAGCAAGCAATCGAACTAAAGTTCATTCTCAGATACTCAGATACATTCACTCAGATCCCCAGTGTCATACCCTGTTATTATTGATCATCAGCATAGCTCACAAACAAGCCAATGGACTCTTCTGATACCCACATTTGGGTTCATCTCATGATATTTCATTAATATATTTTTTTTACATTTTAAGTTAAAAGCTACTTTGGTTTATGTGTCATTAATAACTGTGTTATTACACATTAACAATACGATACCTGAGCTGAATGCCTTGTTACTGATGTATTGCAGTGCTACAGCTTCAATTTTGACATGTGTTATTACACATTCCTACCTCACTAGCAGCATATTTACATGTAATTAGTATACTTTACTTTATTACACATGAATAACCACACAAGAGTGGCTGTGCTGATACAACTATTGAGATCCATTTCTGTAATTTTGTCAAAACTGAGGTTGATACACATGAATTTAAATGAGCTGAACCGCTGTAATACACCTGAAACAGTGAGAACACGTGTCATTACATTGTTATTACATGTATTGTTAATGTGTCACTACATATTTATTAGCGATACTTACTATAAAGTGGACCAGAATTAATTCTTCAGGGCTCAAAGGCAGGATTACAGTAACTTACAGTAACATTCAAAAGGTTGGATCCACTTTATATTTTGAAGAGTGTTGCTCAATGATGGATTATACAGTTTAGAAGCTACATTTCGAAATATAAACTATTTTATATTGGAATTTAAGGTATTTCTACAGGGAAAATTGTAGATATATACAACAGTACACATCTTCATAGTTGCAAAATGACTGTAAATAGCTAATGGATATGAATTATTAACTGGTTATTGAGTTTTATAGAGCTTTTTTTGATTCCAGTTTAATGTTACATAGTTATATGTCTGGCTGCTCACTATACTGTTTTCCTGCTGCACTAGACTTTTGCACTTTTTTTGCATCTCTGCAGCTTTTACCCAACATCTTACCACATCCTCATTCTGCTAGCACTGAATATTAAAGTGCACATTAAAACTGTACACTTTTTTATTGCTACTTCTGTATTTCTGTATAAATTTTGATTTCTGTACGTACTTTCTATTCATATGTATTTATATATAATTTGTTATGTGTACATATTTCTGTTTTTCAATATGATTAAATGTGATTGACAGTTCGCAAAGCATTTCACTGCTAGATGTACTCTGTATGGGGCCAATAAACTTGGGTTTGATTAGATTTTATCGGATTATTTGACACCTACAGTCACCATGTTTATGTTGTGTAACCGTTTGAATGGTTGCATGAATCAAATGTAGATGTAAATGTAAATTCCTTATGTAAATATGTAATAAGTTATATACAAATAACACAGCAAACCTTCTCAAAGACTTCAAATGGTTGTATTAGAAACACCCCTGGACTTTAAGCACTACTTTAGTAGCTACAGTTTTGAGTTTTCCCAGACTGTGAAACACTGCTTTACTTGACAATACACACTGACGCCTCGTCCTCACCGCTTGTGTTGAACTTGCGAGTACACACACTCCTCCTGCCCCTCAGCCTGCTCTCTCTGCTGTTTGGCAGGAGTTTTGAAGACCACCTCACCGTACTGAACTTCATCCTCCTGCTTTTTCTTCTTCTTTTTGGGCTGTGTGACGACCGAGGCGTACTCCACGCTCTCCTCCTGAGCTTGAGCTGGAGGGGCAAACGAGAAAACATGGACCTCACTCTCCATTGCCTTTCTGTTTTATCTCCAAGTTGATCTCCAGGGTCAGTCAGGGTCATTAACCTGAAGACCTCAAATCAACAGAATCATCAGGATCGATTAATCGCTTAGAACAAAACTCAGCAAAGGAGCCGTTCAGTCTAAACCTCAGTCTAAACCTCAGTTCATGATGAATGCACCAATTGCAATGCTCCAAAATGAAGCTGCCATTTTGGAGATACAAGTTTTTGTGTAAGAGCAACTAATCTTCTCTGAAATGGCTCTTATTAATATTCTGCGCATTTTTTCTGGGGACTATTTCATACAGCTTCAGTTCACAGGCTGAAGTCTGTGGTTTCACTTCAGTTTTCTTCTGTAATCCGATCTCTAAACGGCCTGTTTATTAAAATTCATCTATAATAATCTATAACCATTATATAAATTATATATCTATAAACTACCTGTTTCTCACTTCTATGAGGAACAACCACATAATACTGTTCCATAGTGAGAAGAGGAGAAGGTGGCCAGACTTCTTAAAGTGTTTATCAACTGAAAAGAAGACCCAGCAATGGCGAGACATCATAGATTTTTGGAGGTTGGAATTTGGAGATCAGTAGTTAGATTCAAAGAGTTAGATCAATGATACAGTATTAATGAAAGTCGCTGGTTGGTAATGTTGGCAGCGCTGACACTGAATATACACTGAATTATAGCTGAGCAACAACAACAGACCCAAACAGACGTTACAGCTATAGCTAACTGTTGCCTCTGAGGTAAGAAAACATTTTGTAACGTTAAAATGGTCAAATTCTGAGATTTTATTAATAATACATATCGGTTCTGATTACAGATTCTGAGTAGAGAAGGAAGCTCAAAGCTTTGTTAAAATTAATTTTGGGGGGAAACGTTTGTGTGCATTAATGTCTTTTTTATACCTAACCTTAACTTAAGTCTTAATTCTCAACAGTGATATTATACAGTGATTTTATATAGTGGGATTTTACAATGGAATTATTCTGTGGTATTATACAGTGGGATTAAATATTGATATTATACAGGGGGATTATACAGTGCTATTATACAGTGGGATTATATATTGATATTATACAGTGGGATTTTACAGTGGAATTATACAGTGATATTATACAGTGGGGTTATATATTGATATTATACAGGGGGATTATACAGGGGGATAATACAGTGATATTATACAGTGGGATTATATATTGATATTATACAGGGGGATAATACAGTGATATTATACAGTGGGATTATATATTGATATTATACAGTGGGATTTTACAGTGGAATTATACAGTGATATTATACAGTGGGATTATATATTGATATTATACAGTGGGATTATATATTGATATTATACAGGGGGATAATACAGTGATATTATACAGTGGGATTATATATTGATATTATACAGGGGGATAATACAGTGATATTATACAGTGGGATTATAAATTGATATTATACAGGGGGATAATACAGTTAGATTATACACTGGGATTATATAGTGGGATTATACAGTGGGGTTGTGTGGTTGAATCTTCCCTCCTTACCTGTCATGCCTGTACTCTCCACCCCACTTTTTGGCTTATGGTTGACTTGAACATACAATAGTTCCCCACCATCCTGAGGTGAACCTACTGAGAAATAACACACATGTACTCAAGGTCTGCAAGTGCTGAATGCTGTCATTTCCATTAGCAGTGTTTGTTTATAACAGCGAAAAAACATTGAATATGAAAACCATGCACTTTAAATTTCTCAATGATGTCAAGATTCAGTGAGTCAGGAACTCTCAGAACTTTTCAGGCCTTTAGAAAAAAACCTAAAGATATCTGATCATTAGAAACTGTGGATATCTGTGATTTGAGATCATCAGATCATTAGCCTTAAATGTAAAATTGTGGGTTTAATACTTATATCTGCTAATATGCCAGTGTTGTTATCTTCAGCCCTTAATCTTCTCTGCTCATAGCATGACTCACCCTGCATTCTGACGCCAACCTTTCAAGAGGATGTGGCTCAGTGCTAGGATATCCCCCATAGGGTTGTGGGTTTGATACCCAGCTTCACTAAGCTGCCACTCTTGCCCTTAAGCAAGGTCCTTAATAGGCCTTTCTGCTCATAGCATGGCTGACCCTGCACTCTGAACCCAGCTTTTCAAACCAAAGGTGGTTTAGTGCTGGATTATTGACCAAGGGGTTGTGGGTTCCATACCCAAGTTCACTAAGACAGTGTTGGGCCTTTAACCTTCTCTGTTCCAAAGGTGATGTAGCATGACTGACCCTGCACTCTGATCCTGAGCTTTCCAATAGGACTGGGTTATGACCTATAGGGGGCTGGGTTTGATGTATAGGTTTGATAAGCTGACTCTGTTGGTCCCTTAAGCAAAGCACATAGCATGGAATGCATAGTTGACCCAGCCTTTGTGGTTGGGTTGTTGAGCACAGGGTTGTGGGTTCAAAACCTGAGCTCACTAAGGCCTTAAGGAAGGCTCTTTACCCCCTCTGCTCTAGGGGTGGTGTCGCATGGCTGACTTTGGGCTCTGACCCCAGAAGGAAGAAGAATTGTGATGTTATGCACAAGTTTATAATGATTGTATAATGAGAAGAAGACTTACAGCAATATTTCCTCATTTTTATCTGTAAGTGGAAATTAACTCAATGGTGGAAATGTGATTAATTATTGAATTATTATTAAACAACAGCTGACCTGTGTTCTTCTGAGCTTGTTTCTTCCTGTAGATATAGCACGCTATGATGGAAATCACGATGAGGAAGACAGTTAACGAGCCCAGCAGGATCAGAACGGTGTCTACAGAAAGAGGAAATGCCTCTGTTCAGTTAGTATAGACAGCACTGCAGGTATAAAGGCAATACTGAAAAAGAAATTACATCCAGTAACAACAACAACAACAACAATGATAACAATAACAATGAAGTTAATATGATTTGAGTTGTAAAGACAATACAATACAGACTAAAGTAATGATGGAACATTTTTTTCTAACCTGCTTTGGGTGGAAACCTAATAAGTGTAAGGAAACCACAGAAGCAGTAGCTGGATGAAATCAGGAGGGCAAATCATACCTTGAGTATTGGGAATGATTGTAAGGTCATCTATATCTTTATAGAGCTATTCACTTACTCAGCATATTAAATTGCATTCTGCCTGTTGTGGTATTTTGACTGCGGGTCTGGTTCGCTGAAGTGGATACTGTGGGACTCGTACCATTGTCTGATTTTGATGACTGGGTGGGCTTCTGACTTGTAGGAGTGGTCACAGTTGTAGAGTCTGCAATTACACATCAATGCAACATCACTAGGATTCAGTTTGAGATTGTATGCCTTCGCTTTCCCAACTAGCTTATGACTAACTGATCTGCATAAACCCATAAACCCTAAAGCTGTGTTTATATTATAGTGGTAGATGGGTGGCGTAAACTGGTCGGTCCATGCTGCCATGCTTTCTGTGATTTCTTTCAGAAACTCAGGCAGTGATAACTCGCCATCCACACTCAGGTGTACAGCAAAACCCTTTTTTTATCAAATAATAGATCTATGCTGCATGTAAAGAATGTAAAAACAGCATAATGGTTCATGTATGGCCTGTATATCAACCCCCTGACTCCTGTAATTACATAGTCTGCAGATTTCATACTAATTTCTACACAATAACTCTGATAGTACTATTCAGATATAGCTTAAAGCAGCATTTTGGTACCACTCCAAAAAGGCTACCTTTATAAATAGTGTATTACTAGTTTATTAACGTGAGTATTCAGGTAGTAAACATTTTCCAACAAACCATAAACAAGTAGTTGTAATATGAACTAGGCAAAAAGGCCAGCAGTGACCTGTTTCTTTGCCAAGCAGTGACCCTGCATTCTCCACCACTGTAGAAGCTCCGGTGTTTCCACTTTGTCTTCTTTATCAGTCAGTGTTAAACTTCTCAGCTTCAGCTTATCTGTCTGAGTAGGTTTCCACTATTGATCCCCAATCAGAATCAGCCTCATCGTTTAGTCCTGATTAGTCTGATCTCAGATGATCTATCTCTATTAATGAATGCTTAATCAATACTTCTGAACAGCAGAAAGGATCATCAGCATTAATAATGAGCTCCAAACATGAAGATCATCACTGCTGAAAACGTGAAGCTCAGCAACATCGATCAGAACTCTTCATATGTTAATGAAGCTGATCAGATGATCATTAGTAGGTAATTAAAGCTCCTATTGGGGTTCAGCTGTAGTGATGGAGAACCCACAGTAAGATCAGGAACCAGCAACACCTGAACTGTACAGTATGAAGGAATGTGGCTCACTGTGTGGAGAGAGACAGGTCACTGTAGCCTTTTCATTTATCTGTCAGAAATGGTTACTACTGATTTTTAAAGTGGACCTAATTAACCCTCTGGAGTCTATGACATGAAATGTGATATCCCTGATGTTTCTGATGATACAGCAGAGAAATATGGTTCCAACACTTCCTGAATCCATAGACCCCGCCCTTTCAATTGCATCTATTACAATTGCCAGATTGTACCTGTCTCAGATCCGGAGTTACGAGGCTGTGAAGATATAATGAGATACTTGTCTCTGTGGATCTGTGAATCCGTCATCTACCTCTCATATATAACTGATGGATCGATGGACTCTCAGAAACCTGTCCTCTGCCTCTTGCCATTTATATACCCTCAGGAGTCTATGAAGAGTGGTCTCCTTACTGACTTGTGTTTAGTAGAGTCTAAACTTAGAGGTATCCTTGAAGTTTTAGTCTATTCAAACTAGCTGAGGTTTTTATTGGGTAAATAGCAAAGCACTTTTGTAAGTTGCTCTGGATAAGAGCGTCTGCCTTAAATGTAAAATGTAAATGTAAATATACTACTTAATTCATACACTCCACCGCTTTGGTGAAGTAAAGACTCTGGTAAACCCGTTTCCAGCACTAAGACAGTTTGTCCACATGAGTTAAGGGATGTTTTTACAGGAAATATGAAGAATTCCTAAATTCAGACTTCAGTTTTTCAGGTTTAGGGTCTGAGTATCTCATCACTCAGTGCTTTAGGTTACATGGATTCATTATAAAGAGAGCTGAGATTGTTCAGAACTGTGGGTATGGTCTTACATGCAAGTGCCTTGATATGCATAATCGAGAAAATTGCCATTAGACTTCAGAGGGTTAATATCCATAGGCAAACACATTAGTTAATATTATACAGGGATAATGTTGGTTAGTGTGATAATGTGGTTTTGACTATTACTACTATTACAGACAAAACACTGCACTTGAAACCAACACAACAAGCAAACAGACACATGTAGTAATAATAGCAGATCATAAATTATAGATGAAAAACATAGAACAGCAGTCAATACAGTTATTGGTCATATGAATGATTATTAGTCATATTAATGATAATGTCATAATAACACTCAGAAAAGCCTGGAGGTTTGAAGAGAAGGAATCAGTCAATGAAAAGTAATGGAGGACAAAAGATATGAAATACACCCAGTATGAAGATCAAACCAAAATCTTAGATCTCTATTTTCTCTCTCTCTCTCTCTCTCTCTCTCTCTCTCTCTCTATATATATATATATATATATATATATATATATATATAATTAAGACAAACTCAAAATAATAAAATTTAACAAATTGAATGGACAAATTAAAATGTTTTTTTAAGATGTATTTTTTTCATATGTCAGCAATGACATATATTAGCAAAAATATTAAACAAATATCTAAACTCTGCAGACATTCCAGGCTTGTAGACCTAAAATTTAAAATCTGTGTTATAGATGTTTACATTAAAGAAGAAGAGTCTGTTATTAACATGTTATGTTAATTAAATTTAACTAATCATTTTTGGACTAAATTTGGACTAATCATTTTTGTTGACACCTCCATGTATAAAGTGCTAGCTAAAATGGTTTGATCTTATACATTAACAACTTCTGTGCAAATGACCACAACTACTATCTTTAGCTATGTGGAAACATTTTCTATTGGATTTATTTTTAAAAATGTACTATTTTTTATAATACTAACAAAAATCATACCATGACACGTGGAACAAAGTGTTTAAATGAGTTAATAATGAAACCATCTTGTTGCAGAGACATATTTACAAATAATTCTAATAACTGAGGAAGCTCTAAAATATTGGTTAGTAATGTTATTAGTATTAATAAAAATATTAAGAAGGTGGATATCCAGGATTGTTGTGTAAATATGTTATTATAAAAGATGGATCATTTCATTTCAGAGCTGATTCTGGGTTCCCTTCAACCTTTAGACTAGAAAGACATCTTTACATCTCTACTGCATCACTGTTGTTGTTGTTGTTGTTGTTGTTTTTCTTTACAAAATTATAAAAAGGCAAAGCTCACCAGGACACTCCTGCAGATCAATAGTTTGGCTTCCACGGCTAACATGGTTCTTTACAGAGCAGCTGATTGTTCCAGTACTGCCTTTATCCAGCAGGAGAGTCCGGTTCCCATCAGTCAGTTGGTGTTCATGTGGGCTTACATTGAGAGTCCAGCTGAAGCTGAGCTGATCTCCATTAGAGGAACAGGACACTCTCCTGTTCACACTGGACCAGCAGCTGTATGTGATCTTTACTGAGGACACCTCCGCTGCAGATTATAGATCAACAGCTCAGATTAGACTACAGCTCAGATTAGATTACATCTCAGATTAGATTACATCTCAGATTAGATTACAGTTTAGATTAGATTACAGTTTAGATTAGATTACAGTTTAGATTAGATTACAGTTCAGATTAGATTACAACTCAGATTAGATTACAGTTCAGATTAGATTACAGCTCAGATTAGATTATAGTTCAGATTATATTACAGTTCAGATTAGATTACAGCTCAGATTAGATTACAGCTCAGATTAGACTACAACTCAGATTAGATTACAGCTCAGATTAGATTACAGTTCAGATTAGATTACAGCTCAGATTAGATTACAACTCAGATTAGATTAAAGCTCAGATTAGATTATAGTTCAGATTAGATTATAGTTCAGATTAGATTACAGCTCAGTCTGGATTACAGTTCAGATTAGATTACAGTTCAGATTAGATTACAGCTCAGATTAGATTACAGCTCAGATTAGATTACAGTTCAGATTAGACTACAGTTTAGATTAGATTACAGCTCAGATTAGATTACAACTCAGATTAGATTACAGTTCAGATTAGATTACAGCTCAGATTAGATTATAGTTCAGATTAGATTACAGCTCAGTCTGGATTACAGTTCAGATTAGATTACAGCTCATATTAGATTATAGTTCAGATTAGATTACAGTTCAGATTAGATTATAGTTCAGATTAGATTACAGCTCAGTCTGGATTACAGTTCAGATTAGATTACAGTTCAGATTAGACTACAGCTCAGATTAGATTACAGTTCAGATTAGATTATAGCTCAGATTAGATTACAGTTCAGATTAGATTATATTTCAATCTGGGTTACAGCAAGTCAAAGCTATAAATAGGGCATTAGCTCAGAAATACCAATTTATGATACTCTTTACCTCCCTGAATTTACCCAGTACTAAAAATAAACTGCATAGACAAAAGTAATGGGACACCTGCTCATGAGGTCACAGAGAGGTCAGAATGTTGGATGATCACCAACCCTCCTCATCCCCAACTCCCCAACTCATCCCAAAAGTACTGGATGGAGCTCCACCACCATCATTTCAGAGAACACAGTTCTCCACAGCTCAATGCTGGGGGGCTTTTTACCCCTCTACTAGTCCAAGCCTGGCATTATTAGGCAGCATGGAGCCGATAGGGTCATGATGTTGATCTGCTCCAGAGGGTCCTATTCTATTGGCAGTACTTCTTCTCTACAGGGACTAGACAAGCTGTGTATGCATTAGTACACTTGTGTCAGCAATGGGTACAACTGAAAGTGGCCAAAGGGGTGTCTACAAACTTTTGGACATGTAGTATAGATTCTATAATTGTTGTAATTGTAAAGCTCTTTATTGTTGTTCCTCAAAGCGGCGACTTATTCTTCTCCAGTTTTCTGTGAATTAATGCAGCATAAACCTCCTAACTGCCACACTCGTTCAAAGTGTGTGTCCAAGGTCTTGGGTGTGAGGGGTCTGTGAGATATTCTAGGAGTCGAACACACACACAAAAACGCACACACACACACACACTCGTACTCTTCTCTCAGTCCTCACTAACTCACTCAACTACCATACACACACACACACACACACTCCTCTTCACTCTTTCACTTACTCTCAAATGTTTTTGGAAATCTTCCATACACACACACACACAGATGGCCATGCACATACACACACCTCACTCTACACACACACACATACATTTGTACACACACACACACACACGCACACACACATTTCTCTCTCAAACTCACTCCCAAAGGTTTTTGGACATGTGTGTCATACATACATACATGCAAACGAGCATACGGTCTCACACACACACACACACACACACACACACACACACACACACACACACACACATACACACACACACATACGTTCAGCTCTTGTCCTTTCCCAGGTTAATGTAGTGAGTTAGGTTAGAGCCGACAGGCTGAGCTTTAAAGACTGAACTGCATAAATTAAAGGAGACGTTACTGTAAACTTTACTGACTTTACTGTAAACTTTACGGACTGTTCAACTGCTCACTGTTCTTCTGCCCATTTCAGCTCCTGCAGTAAATGAGCTTCACTGAACATCTGATACAGACCCCAGTCAGGTTCAGTCTGGAGATGTGTGTGTTAATCAGTGTGTTGTGTGGTTCTGCAGTGTGATGTGATTGGAGGTTGTGTAGACCTACCTTCAATAATCAGCTGGAACTGATATTTGCCTCTGTATGTCCCTCCTGAATCAAAGGTGTCTAAACTGTAGTTTCCTGAGTGGTTCTTCTCTGCTCTGCTGATGATCATGGTTCTGTTCTCAGTAACAAACTGCCATCTTGGATCTGGAGGGTTTTGTCTGATTGTTTGGTTTTTAAATGTGAGAATAGGATCAGAAGTATTTCCACTGCTGTTCTTCTTTAATGTTAATTGAGACTCAGAGGGCAGCTGCAGGTACAGTGGACGTCCCAGAGCTCCATAAAACAGACAAGGCTGATTAGATATGCAGTCAGAACCTACTGCAATCAGACCTGCAGAGGAAGAGCATCAGGAACATCATCAGTAAAAAACCGCCATCAAAACACTCACAGATAAAACAGGTGTTTATTTCAGGAATACAAGGTGCTTGAAAAGAGCTGAAAGTGTGTGTGTGTGTGTGTGTGTGTGTGTGTAGCAGATGTGTTAAAAAACCTTTAGAGGTAAGTCAGAGAGATAAGAGTATGTGTGTGAATGTGTGTGTGTGTGTGTGTGTGTGTGTGTTTGTGTGTGTGTGTGTGTGTGTGTTTGTGTGTGTGTGTGTGTGTTTGTGTGTGTGTGTGTGTGTGTAGCAGATGTGTTCAAAAACCTTTAGAGGTAAGTCAGAGAGATAAGAGTATGTGTGTGAATGTGTGTGTGTGTGTGTGTTTGTGTGTGTGTGTGTGTGTGTGTGTGTGTGTGTGTTTGTGTGTGTGTGTGTGTGTGTGTAGCAGATGTGTTAAAAAACCTTTAGAGGTAAGTCAGAGAGATAAGAGTATGTGTGTGAATGTGTGTGTGTGTGTGTGTGTGTGTGTGTGTTTGTGTGTGTGTGTGTGTGTTTGTGTGTGTGTGTGTGTGTGTAGCAGATGTGTTCAAAAACCTTTAGAGGTAAGTCAGAGAGATAAGAGTATGTGTGTGAATGTGTGTGTGTGTGTGTTTGTGTGTGTGTTTGTGTGTGTGTGTGTGTGTGTGTGTAGCAGATGTGTTAAAAAACCTTTAGAGGTAAGTCAGAGAGATAAGAGTATGTGTGTGAATGTGTGTGTGTGTGTGTGTGTGTGTGTGTGTATGAATGTGTAAATGTGTGTGTGTAAGAGAGAGAGAAAGTGTAAATGTGTGTGTGTGTGTGTGTGTGTGTGTGTGTGTGTGTGTGCACAAATCTGTCCTCTATACTGTATCAGAATTTTATGATGAATGGACCAATAGAAATGCTCCAAAATGACTCTGATATTTTATTGAAAGTTCAGATTTTTTCCTCCTGAAAAGCTGCAGTTTCGGAGATACAAGGTTTTGCGTGAGAGCAACAATAAGCGTGTTTGTTGTTTGATGAGCAATAATGTAATATTAGATTCCCTTACTTTTATGTGTTTTTCTATCTTTGTGTTTTGTGTGATATAGAATTCACTCTATTGAGTTTTAGTTGTGTTATCTGGTAGCAGTGGTACTGTATATGTAACATCAAAGGCAGTGCAATATCTAAAAGTATTTAAAAGGCTTTTAACTGAGTTGACGGATGTGTGTTATAACACTGCTATGAAGCTTCATTCTCCAGTAATGGAACTTGGTAGCATCTTTTTTGAAGACTGGCTACTTAGAGATGCCATAATACACATAACCACTGAACAACACAGCCTGTTAGTGTAATTATTCATCATATTTGTATTTATCTACTAGAATTTGTATATATTTGACTTTATTGCTTCTTTTTGGTGTCGTGAGTCTTATTTTAGTATAGATTTGTGAAATGTGTAAAGTTTAATAATTATTGATTTGTGTCTTTTGAAAAATATCTTAATCAGCCTGGATGCCGTACAAGCTAGAACCACCACTATTCGACACAGCAGTAAATGTACCTTGTGACATTTCTTATAATAACCTGAGAAATACTGTTTGTTATTTTTTCTAATATAAATATAATTAATGAGCTTTTTGACATTAAAATGTCAAAATGACCATCATGGCTGTTGTAGTAGTGATAACATCTCATGTTACTGTGTTAACAGTGTGGTCCATTAACTTTTAGAGGGGCAGTTGCCCAGACCAATCACATGTGCACCCCCAGCTACATTATGTTGCTCCTTTATACCGTATTTAAAATTGATTGATTCATAGACAGTGTATTTTAGTTTTAGAAAATAAATAAAATTTTATTGACATAAACTAATCTGTCAGTCATTGATTCTATTAATAACACTGCTATAAAGCTTCGTTCTCAAGAATGACACTTATGATTAAACTTCATCTGAAAGCTATCTACATAGAGACTTCATAACACATGCATAAGCATTGAATAGCATATTTATTAAGCTGTAATTACATTTTAATAAGGAGCATGTGCCAGTTCATAGGTAATAAATTAAGGTGACGGATGTTTGTTCCACTTATAACCCTGCTATGAAGCCTCATTCCCAAGTAATGGAACTTATGGTTATACTTTATTTAAGGCTATTGTAAACATACTGTAATATGTTTATTATGTTATAAAACAACTACTTTTAATGTAATGAAGCTTCGTTCTCCAGTAATGGAATTTAACTGAATGGAATTTTATCTTTTTGTGAAGACCTTCGTTTTTGATATATAAACAGTGTATTTTAGCGACTATAAGATGACATATGATATTTTACAAAATAAATGAAATTGTACTGACTAAACAGAACCTGGCAATTATCAGTTCTATTTATAACACTGCTATGACGCTTCGTTCTCAAGAGTGGAACTTATGGATTCATCTGAAAGCTAGCTACATATAGACTTTATAACACATGCATAAGCATTTAATTGCATTTTTATACAACAGTCATTGAATTTTAATATGTTACGATGCTTCATTCTCTTTTTTAAGACCTTTTTAAGGACATCATAATACATACATAAACACTGAATAACACAATACCTGATTAAAAACCGTGTATTTCTGTGATTCTAAGAAAAAAAGATAATTATATAATTCTAATTATAAGGTAAATAAAATTGCATTGACTTAAACTAACCTGTCAATCATCTGTGCCATTTGTAACACTGCCATAAAGCTTCATTCCCAAGTAATGTAACTAATGGTAACACTTTTTTATATATATATTTCTATTATTTATATGGTGTATATATTGGCCATTTATCTACATTTTGCATCTGAATGTCTTGCTCTCCCTTTGCTGCTGTGACAATGAGAATTTCCTCACTTTGGGACTAAAAAGGATTATCTTATCTTATAAGTAAGTAAGTTTATTAAAGGTTTATTAGGTTTAACCTTTATTAAAGGTTATATTTACAGCACTTGCTACGAAGCTTCATTCTCAAGTCATGGAAAAATATAGTAACACCTATTTAAAGACTACCTACTTACAGACTTCATAATACATATATAAACACTGGACACAGCTTGTGCATGTATAAACAGCATATTACAGTGCCTTTAGGAAGATAACCTCTCAAACATCTGCTCCATTACAACTCTGTTTAGAGTCTGGAGCTTTATATACATTATGGTAGCATATTTTTGTTGGACTTCATAACAAATGCATAAGCATGGAATATCATATTTATAAAGCAGTAGTTGAATTTTAATGAGCAGTATATGTTAGTATTTAAAACTTAAACTTATGAATTTTGAAATGCTTATGAATGCATTATGAAGTCTCTATGTAGTTGCCTTCCAAACATAAAGGGGTTACCAATCAGATTGTAGGTTGTAACCTTGCTTATGAAGCAAGTATTGTCGTATAAGAGGTGTTAAAAATTACACATGAGTTTTCACAGAAACGTTTGCCTTATGTAGACGTAAGACTTTTTTAACATAAAAAAATAAACAGAATAAATTATAATATAATAAATGTGCCAGAAATGTCAAAAAGTGAAAAATCTGTTGTAACAAAATATTAAATATATGTTTTTAATGCATGTATGTGATGTTGAAGCTTGTGTTTAAGATCTGTGCTGATTGGTTACTGAACGTTTTGCAGCTGGTGATGTAAAATGGGAAATATAATTAGCTCATGTTTTCCAGCGAAAGCTGCAGAGAGTCGGGGAGTCGGGCTCTGGCCTCATAAACGACTCTTACGACATGACGGACCAAAAGTAACCGTGTTTATATGACTGATAATAGAAGTCTGACGCATTTCAAAACATGAAGTCATTATGAACAGCGTACTTTAGCTTCTGCCACAGTCTGTAGTACACACTTCACACACACACACACACACACACACACACACACACACACACATCTACTGCATTATTAACTGCAGTTTAAAATCAAATTCCTTATAATATATATTTATTTTTCATATTTTGCTGTTTTTCACTTTTCTCCATAATGTGAATCTGGCAGTTGGTCTTTATACTGTATCTCATGATGAATGGACCAGTGGACCTCCATTGTTAAGAAGTAAGGAAGGTTTTTTCATTCCTGTGTAAAGCTGCTTTATTGGAGATACGAGGTTACAGAAATTTCTCAACACTTTTATTGCAGCTTGTAAACGTCTACTGTGCTCAGTCAGCTCATTAGTAATTAATGGGTTTAACCCCTTAATGCAGAAAGGCTTATATCACACTAAGGGCTTCTGTAGTAACTGGTGGAGCTACTCTCTGGTTATAGAAGTCTGCAGTGACACTTTCAGCCCACCCACAGGACATACGTGTTTTAAGAGGGTTAATGGGTTTAAAGGGTGGGATGTAAATGGACTTGAACATCAGGTGTAGAACTAAAACTTTCCTCCTCCAACCTTATGGCTTTGATAATGGAGCAATTTCTAGATTTGCATCTCAACTCTAGAACTTTCCAGAACCCTCTATTGGTTTAACGGTCTAATTCTCACTATCCGTATTCAAATCCAACCTTAAACCATCTCTTAAATCATCAGATTAAATTACATCCCCATTAAAATTCTGGCCCATATCTAGAACTGTCCAACAATATGTCTGTAATACTGTGATTCCTTGACTATAATAATAATAATAATAATAATAATAATAATAATAATATATTAGTATTATCATTATTGTTAAACAAACAGTGATTTAGAAATGTCTATACACTTACAATGTCTTTCATAACTAATGAACTAACATTAATGATATATTAATAAATGTTATAAAAAATTGTTAACACATACACTCTTAAAATTAAGGTTCTTGATTTGTGTTAAACCTGGATGCCATACAAGCTAGTGTATAAGTGTATGTGCCTTGTGGCATTTCTTATAATAACCTGAGAAATGCTGTGTTTGTTTTTTTTCTGATATAAATATAATAAATAAGCATTTATCATACTTTCAAAGGTCAAAATGACCATTTCTGCAGTTCTAGTAGTGATAAATTCTCATGTTACTGTGTTCTTTTAAGGTTCTTGGAACAATGTCATAGAAGAGCAACTTCAGATTTCTAAAGATCATGTTTGTAGCAATTTATGATTGTGAGGAACCTATTAAAGTTATTTTTGATTGATGTAAATGTAAATGTCCTTTACACTCACAAATCTTTCACAAAATTGGCTCCTCAAGGAACCAAACATGGTTCTTCTATGCGAATGCTGGGATTGCTCAAAGAACCTTTTGTAGCACTTTTATTTTGCAAAGATCTGAGCATGAAGAACCTTTTAAAGGCTTAAAGAACTGTTGCTTGTTGTAAAGGTTCTTCACACTCATGCAAAGTTTACAAAAATGGTGCATAAGGGAACCAAATGTAGTTCTTCTATGGAAGCTCTCAAAAACATTTTATAAGATCTTTCTTTCTTAGTTAGTTAATTAATTTAAGTTCTAACGATGTTTTAATGAATGTTACCATGAATCATTTTCTTGAGTAAAGACCTTTTAAATGAAGTAAAACTTCTTCACACTTTTGCATCTTTTACAAAGTTTAGTTTTAAGGAACCAAAAGTGGTTCTTCTATGGGATTGCGCAAAGAACCTTTCGTAGAAATTTTATTTTGTAAAAAGTTTTGAGTGTGAAAAACCTTTTAAAAGCATAAAGAAATTTTGCTAGTTGTAAAGGTTCTTCATACTCAAAATTTTACAAAAATGGTTCAGAAAGGAACCAAATGTGGTTCTTCTATGGAAGCTCTTAAAGAACATTTTTGTAGGATCTTTCTTCTTTAATTAGTTGAACGAATGAATTTAGGTTCTAACAATGTTTTAATGAATGTTACCATGAGTCATTTGAGGAGATCTGTGAGTGTGAAGAACCTTTTAAAGGCTGAATAAAACTTCTCCAGCTGTTCCAGTTCTTCACACTCCCTCTTTTACAGAAATGGCTAGGAGAAGCTCCTGTAGCTCTAGAGTAACATCTAACCAGAAGCTTCTTCCACACTCAGAAACTGAAAGAAACTCACCAGAAACCAGAGCAGGTCCTGTAAACATCAGCAGGACTCCACAGATGATCAGCGTTTTCATTTTGCCCTGGGAGCTGAAGCCAAAACCATCAGAACATCTGATGAACACCAGTTAACTCTCGGAAACTCAGCAGGTCTTTTACAGTCAGAGGCTGCGGGGTGAGAGTGAGGCAGCGGCTACAGTTGCCTAATATTTGACGTGACTGAAGAGGCTGTTGCAAGAAAAAGGGAAGTGCTTTTTTTACCATTACTTTGTGTAAGAGCTCGCTTCCTGTTTTCTGCCAAAATTAAATGGACAGAATGCCACAATGAACAGAGAAATAGAAAAAAGGTTAGTTTCACTGCTTTAGCGAGTCTGTGAAAAAACAAGCTTTCAGGCCGACCTGCCTTTAACCTCTGACCTTTCCATGAATTCTTTAAGTGCCTGAAATATAATAATAATATAATATTATAATATAATATAATATAATAAAAATAATGAAAAATGATAATAAAAGAACTGTATAATCAACCGTTCCTTAAGATCTCAAAAAAAGCTGACTGACACATAATATTTCTTTCATATTTTAATGTCTGTTACTGTAAAAAGTTCAGTGAGTGACAGATAAGACAATCCTATGATAATATAATCCTTTATTAGTCCCACACTTGGGAAATTCTCAAAAGATGAGCCAACATCATACCAAAAGTTAAAGAAGAAATGTTTCCTTAATTGTTAAGGAAAGATGACTTTTTTATTTTGAACTTTTCCAGATTCAGAGCAGCAGAAAAAGGAGAAGTTTGGTCTGCATGCTCAGCACGACACCCCACATATTTTATTGTAACTATTACAGCCTGTAAACACTTTTTTTTTTTTGTAGAAGCCGAAAGTCTTCCTCCTGCAGAAGTCTTCCAGTTCTGGGAGGTTCTTGGGTCGTTTTGCTGCTCTGCTCTGTTAAGATCTACCACAGATAGATGTATGATGATGTTTAAGTTGGGGGACTGTGAGGACCGCATTGATTCAAATTTCAGAACTTTATAAAAACCCAGACTCCTCAATCTTCTCCCAACAATCAGCAGCCCTGGGCTCCTCTAAGCAGCTGATGTTTACTCTGAACATTAACATAACTGATGCCCACAAAGCAGGAGCAAGACTTTAAGCCATTAACAAAAATGCTGGAGATCAAGTGGAGGTCTGGAAGACCAAGAAACCTGTCTGAGAGATGATACCTGTTTGACTGTAAAAGACCTTCGGGAAGATTTAGCACTATTGGTGGTGGAGCACTATTCTACTATTCTACTCTTCAGCTTGCTTCTCTTTAGGTAGTCCAATGTGGATGTTGTTAGGAGGTGTGGTTAGGATCATTATTCTGCTGTTTTATCACTTTCATCTTCAGGTTTTTGAGATGTTTGATGTTTGCTTCCAGAATTTCCAGGCTGTCGTTAAACTAAATTCGTCCCTCCATTCTCTCCCAATGAAATGTTCCCCATGCCACCGGCTGCAGCACAACCTCTGTGCTTAACAGTTGGAAAGGTGTTAGTTTTCGTGAAATTCTGCGCCCATTTTCTTTATTATGGCCTTATCTTTACCATTGGCCTTATTATGGCCAAAAAGTTCCACTGTAACTTTATCAGTCTACAGATCCTATTTCCAAAAGCCCTCAGGCTTGTTCCTTCTGGTGCTATTTTTTTTTTGTTGTTGTTGGATGCAAAAAAGTCTGGTGACTCTTCAATGAAGGTATATTAGTGCAGGAGTAGCTGCACAGTAGAATAGTGCCCCACCACCAATAGTGCAAAATTTTCCTGAAGGTCTTTTAGAGTCAAACAGGTATCAGCTCTCAGACAGGTTTCTTGGTCTTCCAGACCTCCACTTGATCTCCAGCATTTTTGTTAATGGCTTAAAGTCTTGCTCCTGCTTTGTGGGCATCAGTTCTGAAATTTGAATCAATTGGACTTTTCCTGAAGGTGACTGTGAATGATCCATGAGGTGTCCAAACCTTCACTCTAAGATGGTTCAAAATCATAATCTAATAATAAACTACAAACCTGTTAGATCAGACTGCCTGATGTAATGACTGGAGAGAGTGGGGGAAAGGCTAAATGTGCAGACTGACTTTATTAAGGCATGCAGGGATCAGCTCTTACAGCCAGGTCAATTCTCACAACAGACATTCCTCAGAAACTGGTAACCCAAAGTAATACCTGGGGCTGATAGACCTACAAACACAGGTCATGTAAGCGCAGAGCTTAGAAGTGCTTGGCAATGAGAACATACACTATTTGGACAAAAGTATTGGGACACCTGTTCATTCATTGTTTTTATGAAATTAATGGTATTAAAAAGAGTTGATGTCTCTACTGTCCAGGGAGGAAGGCTTTCTACTACATTCTGGAGCAGCATCACTGCTGAGGATTTGATTGGATTCAGAGACAAAAGTGAGGTAACATTAGTGAGGTCAGGATGTTGGATGATTGATCACCACCCCAACTCATCCCAGAAGTACTGGATGGAACTCCTCCACCATCATTCCAGAGAACACAGTTCTTCCACTGCTCCACAGCTCCTCAATGCTGGGGGGCTTTATACCCCTCTAGCCCACGCCTGGCATTATTAGGCAGCATGGAGCCAATAGGGTCATGATGTTGATCTGCTCCAGAGAGTCCTATTCTATTGGCAGTACTTCTTCTCTACAGGGACCAGACAAGCTGTGTGTGTCAGC
Source organism: Salminus brasiliensis (assembly GCF_030463535.1). Taxonomy (NCBI): domain Eukaryota; kingdom Metazoa; phylum Chordata; class Actinopteri; order Characiformes; family Bryconidae; genus Salminus; species Salminus brasiliensis. The sequence continues at coordinate 1,419,428 of NC_132889.1, read as the reverse complement.
AGTGGGTGCATTCTAAACTAGCTGCATTCATTAGAAGAGGTGTCCACTAATATGTGGACATATAGTGCACATACATAATGATATCCTGATGCTGGTCTGAGATGATCTTTATGTGGAACGATCATTAGCAGTATGGTGGTGCAGCGAGAGATCAGGAGATAAGTGCTTTACATGCTTTAAGCTGCCTTATAGAAAGCAGATGTGTAAACACATGGTAAACTTCTCTAATTTTACCCCAACATAACGTGTGAGCATCCTTTTATCAGAGATCTTTCATCAAACACATCACCCACAGCATACCTACCATATGAGTAATGAGTATGTGGCTGTTTGCCACATTCAGATATCAGCATGTATTTTTATAGCTTATATATTCTAATATCTGAATGTGTCAAACAGCCTGAAGTCACATATTGCTCTGCAGACCAGCTTAGGCCAAATTTACAAGACAAGCCAGGCTCAGATGGGGATAATACAGCTTAAATCATTCATTTATTCAACCTTATTTGGTACCAGCCTAGGCTTATTTTTAAGATTTCCCTTTTAGTCTTAATTTCTGAAAAGCTAATTTAAATATACAGACAAGAAAAACTGAGGGATAGACTCTAATATAGGCCTTTCAGGTTCTAAAGGGTTAAATTATTAAAGCTTATTAATAAAAAAAAACTTTAAACATTCCCTAATCAAATCTAAATTATCTGAATAAACTGAACCAGCACTCTTTTTTTTTTTTTTTTTAAGAGCTACAAAAGGGTCTTTGGGCAATGCCATAGAAGAACCTTATTTGGGTCCATAAAGGACCATTAATAGGTTCTTCACACATACATCACTTTTGCACCTTTCTTTAATGGAACCAAAAATGGATCTTCTTTGGCATCAAGAAGCTGAAAAAGCCATTAGTAGAACCTTAATGTTTTAGGGTGAAGCTGTGTTGAATCCATTTGTAAATTCCCCTTATTTGATGATCCTCTTCGGCTGGTGCTTCAGACTCCTTCTGAGAAGATGCTATCCATCTCGTCTTCCTCACTGTTGGACTCTAGAGTCTCCTCCATCTCCTGATTCTTTTCTGGAAGCAACAGGGTACAAACCGGATTCCAAAAAAGTTGGGACACTAAACAAATTGTGAATAAAAACTGAATGCAATGATGTGGAGATGGCAAATGTCAATATTTTATTCGTAATAGAACATAGATGACAGATCAAAAGTTTAATCTGAGTAAATGTAACATTTTAAAGGAGAAATATGTTAATTCAAAATTTCATGGTGTCATGGTGTCATGGAAGACCAATTAACACTAATTAGGTCAATTGACAACATGATGAGGTATAAAAAGAGCTTCTCAGAGTGTCAGTGTCTCTCTGAAGCCAAGTTAAAGTGTTACCCAGCGTAAAATAGCCAAGACTTTTAAGTTATCATCATCAACCGTGCATAACATCATCAAAAGATTCAGAGAATCTGGAACAATCGCTGTGCGTAAGGGTCAAGGCCGTAAAACTCTACTGGATGCTCGTGATCTCCGGGCCCTTAAACGTCACTGCACCTCAAACAGGAATGCCACTGTCAAGGAAATAACAGAATGGGCTCAGGAATACTTCCAGAAATCATTGTCAGTGAACACAATCCACCATGCCATCCGCCGTTGCCAGCTGAAACTCAACAGTGCAAAGAGGAAGCCATTTCTAAGCAAGCTCCACAAGCTCAGACGTTTGCACTGGGCCAGGGGTCTTTTAAAATGGAGTGTGGCAAAATGGAAGACTGTTCTGTGGTCAGATGAGTCACGGTTTGAAGTTCTTAATGGAACACTGGGACGCCATGTCATCCGATTCAGAGAAGACAAGGATAACCCAAGTTGTTATCAACGCTCTGTTCAGAAGCCTGCATCACTGATGGTATGGGGTTGCATGAGTGCTTGTGGCATGGGCAGCTTGCATGTCTGGAGAGGCACCATTAATGCAGAGAACTATGTTCAGGTTCTAGAACAACATTTGCTCCCATCTAGACGTCATCTCTTTCAGGGAAGACCCTGCATTTTTCAACAAGATAATGCCAGACCACATTCTGCAGCAATCACAACATCATGGCTACGTAGGAGAAGGATCCGGGTACTGAAATGGCCAGCCTGCAGTCCAGATCTTTCACCTATAGAGAACATTTGGCGCATCATAAAGAGGAAGGTGCAACAAAGAAGGCCCAAGACGATTGAACAGTTAGAGGCCTGTATTAGACATGAATGGGAGAGCATTCCTATTTCTAAACTTGAGAAACTGGTCTCCTCTGTACCCAGACGTCTGTTGAGTGTTGTAAGAAGAAGGGGGGATGCCACACAGTGGTAAAAATGGCCTTGTCCCAACTTTTTTGGGATTTGTTGACGCCATGAAATTTTGAATCAACATATTTCTCCTTTAAAATGTTACATTTACTCAGATTAAACTTTTGATCTGTCATCTATGTTCTATTACAAATAAAATATTGACATTTGCCATCTCCACATTGCATTCAGTTTTTATTCACAATTTGTTTAGTGTCCCAACTTTTTTGGAATCTGGTTTGTAGAAGACAATGCTCAAAACAACCCATCTGAACAAAGCATTTATATTTACGGCATTTAGCAGACGCTCTTCTCCAGAGCGACTTACAAAAGTGCTTTGCTATTTACCCAAGAAAAACCTCAGCTAGTTAGAATAGACAAAAAATTCAAAGATCCTCTAATCTTAGACTCTACTAAACGCAAGTCAATAAGGAGACCACTCTACTATTCGCCCAAGTCCTCTCAGAAGAGGAGGGTCTTCAGTCTGGGTTTGAAGACAGCGAGTGTTGGACTCTGCTGTTCGGACACCCAGGGGAAATTCGTTCCACCACTTTAGGTCATCAGATTCAAAACCCTGACTCTGGCCTACAAAGCCAAGACTGGACCAGCCAGCCCCTCCGTACTTGAATGCGATGGTCAAAAGCCGATCTGCACCAAGAGCCCTTCCAGCTTCAAGTACGTCTCGGCTCGACCCGCCATCCTTTAAGATCCACGGAAGACGAGCGTCCAGACTTTTTTTATGGCCTGCACTGAAGTGGTGGAACGAACGTCCCCTGGGTGTCCGAACAGCAGAGTCCAACGCTCGCTGTCTTCAAATCCAGACTGAAGACCCTCCTCCTCTTCTGAGAGTACTCAGGTTAGGAGAAGAGTACTATGGTCTCCATATTGACTTTAGAGTCTAAGATTAGAGGATCTTTGAATTTTTTTATCTATTTAAACTAGCTAAGATTAAGTAAACAGTGAAGCTCTTTTGCAAGTCACTCTGGAGAAGAGCCTTTGCTAAATGCCATAAATGTAAATGTAAGTTGAGATATTCTTGAAATTGGGCAACATGGGTGCCATGTTGAAATTGTTAAGTGGTAAGCGGTAAGCATTTTCATCTCAACATCATGTGGTTTTTCATATCCTGTGTTAAAAATGTTGTGCTTATTGGTGCTTTCTGCTTTCTGATTGAGCCTTTAATATGTAGTAAACACAGAATCCTTACTTTCTGGTCCCTGGTTCTGGTTGATGAGCCATTTGCTGTGGAATCGGGCATAGATGTGAAATCCTGCCAACAGCAACAGCAGGGTGATGATCTCCAAAACCCCCACAGACAAAAGAGCCTTAGCTGAGGGAGAGACTGATAGAAAGAGAGAGAGAGAAAGAGAGAGAGAGAAAGAAAGAGAGAGAGAGATGTTTTTCAGAAATGCTGAATTTTTTGTCATCTTATCTTATCTTAAGGACTATCTTATCTTATGATGCAGTTGGTATAGTCTCTTTCTGTATGCCCCCTGGTGGTCATCCTGGAAGTGCACTAGAAAAGAACTGTCTGAATTTTTACTGCTGTATGAAAGATGGATGTGACTTTCGTTCTTGTTGGATGCGCTGTATTTTGTCCCAGTTAAATGTCAATGTAAGCTTGTTCAGAGTGCAGTGTGGATCGGTAAGAGAAATGGGAATATCCACAGCTTAAAGGGGTAAAACATTCACTTAGATCAAATAAATCAAGAAAGCCTTCAATCTATCAATTAATCAATCAATCAACCAATTAGTCAATCCAATCATCCACCCACCGGGACATGGGTATATTTCAGTAGTCTTTTTTCCACGGCTAAAGTTGTTCTCAACATAACAGGTGACGTTTCCAGCATCGTCCTTATCCAGCAGGAGAGTCTGGTTCCCATCAGTCGGTCGGTGTCCGAAGGTGAATCCACTGAGAGTCCATCTAAAGCGAAGCTGATCTCCATCCGTGGAACAGGACACTCTTCTCTTCTTACTGGAGAAGCAGTCATCTATCACTTCCACTGAGGACACCACAGCTGCAGATTATAGATTATTATCTTAGATTAGATTACATCTTAATCTAGATGATCTACAGCTCAGTCTAGATTCCATTTTAGCCCAGATTACAGCTCAGTTGAGTTTATAGCTCAATATAGATTACAGTCTAGATTACAGTTAGTCTTAGATTACAGCTCAGTTTAGATTACAGTTAGTCTTAGATTACAGCTCAGTTTAGATTACAGTTCAGTCTAGATTACAGTTCAGTTTATATTACAGCTCAATCTGGATTACAGCTCAATATAGGTTACAGTTTAATTTAAGAAATAGATATAATCTGAATAATCTGAACTATAATTTAGTCTAGACTACAGCTCAGTCTGGATTGCAGCTCAGTTTAGATTAAAGTCTAGATTACAGTTCAGTCTGGTTTACAGCTCAATTTAGATTAAAGTCTAGATTACAGTTCAGGTATAGATTAGATCTTAGATTGTTCTGAAGCAGTTCTACTGATGGTCTTCTTCAACGTACAGACCAATGGCAAATCCTGTGGGTGTCTAATAACTTATGCATTACTTGGTGAATTGTGTAGTTCTGCAGTGTGATGTGAGTTGAGGTTGTGTAGACCTACCTTCAATAATCAGCTGGAAAGTGTAAATGCCTCTGTTATTCCCTTTTAAATCAAAGGTATCTAAAGTGTAGTTTCCTGAATCGTTCTTCTCTGCTCTGCTGATTATTATGGTTCTGTTCTCTGTAACAAACTGCCATCTTGGATTTGAAGAGAGTCTAATTGGTGAGCTTTTAAATTTGGTAATGGGTTTAGAAACACTTTCATTGATGGTCTTCTTTAGGGTCATCTCATGCTCCTTAGAGACCAGCTGCAGGTACAGTGGGTGTCCTACAACCCCAAAACATGGACCACTCTGATTAAATGTGTAGGCAGGAGCCACTCTCCGGAATCCTTCAGTGACAGAAAAACAAGAATACAGTCTGAGTGTAGACTGCTGCTGTTTAGACTGACATTTATAGTCTTACTTTAGTCTGGGCTAATATTTATAGTCTTACTTTATCAGAGGCACAAAAAGCAACAGCAAATAATGGCTACAAATTAACATTTGCTACAGCTTAGTCTAGAATACGGCTCAGTCCACATTACATCCTAATATAGAATGCAGCTCAGTCTACATTACATCTTAGCCTAGAATGCAGCTCTGTCTACATTACATCTTAGTCTAGAATACAGATCAGTCTACATTACATCTTAGTCTAGAATACAGCTCAGTCTACATTATATCTTAGTCTAAAATACAGCTTAATCTACATTACATCTTAGTCTAGAATACAGATCAGTCTACATTACATCTTAGTCTAGAATACAGATCAGTCTACATTACATCTTAGCCTAAAATAAAGCTTTGTCTACATGTCATCTTAGTCTAGAATAAAGCTTAGTCTACATTACATCTGAGTATAGAAAACAGCTCAGTCTACATTACATATTAGTCTAGAGTACAGCTCAGTCTACATTACATCTTAATATAGAATACAGCTTAATCTACATTACATCTCAATCTAGAATACAGTTCAGTCTACATTACATATTAGTCTAGAGTACAGCTCAGTCTACATGACATCTTAGTCTAGAATACAGCTTAATATACATTACATCTTAGTCTAGAATACAGCTCAGTCTACATGACATCTTAGTCTAGAATACAGCTCAGTCTACATTACATATTAGTCTAGAGTACAGCTCAGTCTACATGACATCTTAGTCTAGAATACAGCTTAATATACATTACATCTTAGTCTAGAATGCAGCTCATTCTACATCTTATTCTAGAATACAGCTTAATCTACATTACATCTTAGTCTACAATACAGCTCAGTCTACAACTCAGTTTAGATTACATAGACAGATTAGAAATGACAGATTAGTCTGGTCAACAGTTTAGTCTAAATTGCAGCTCGGTCTAGATTACGACTCAGTCTAGATTACAGTGTAGTCTAGATTACATAAAGTGTAGATTATAGGTCAATTTAGATAACAGTTCAGTCCACATTACAGCTTAGTCTAGATTAACATGGGGCTGTAGGTTTGCCTTTTGCACAACAGTGTAACAGAGCACAGAAGAATACACTTAAATAGTTTATTTTGCAGAAGCAACCAAGAGAATCTGGTAGGTTTTTGTGTAGGAGGATTTTAAAAAGCTGCCTATTCAGATGACCTAATGACTTTACACTGGACAGGCTCATCATTACTCATGGTCCACTCATGGAAAAACTGTTCTACATTCTACACTCGTTCATTTCCCACAATATTTTATCAGCATAAAAAACACACTCGCTTTCCCTCACACTAATATTTGAACCAACAATAACCACCAAGCAAATGTGATCATCCATCTTACCAGGGCATTCCTGTAGCTCAGTAATTATGTGCTCATGGCTGACGTGGTTCACTACATAACAGGTGACGTTTCCAGCATCGTCTTTATCCAGCAGGAGAGTCTGATTCCCATCGGTCAGTTGGTGTCCGAGTGTGAATCCACTGAGAGCCCAGCTGAAGCGGAGCTGTTCTCCATCAGAAGAACAGGACACTCTTCTCTTCTCAGTGGAGAAGCAGCTGTCTGTCACTTCCACTGACGACACCACAGCTGCAGATTATAGACCAACAGCTCAGTCTACATTACAGCTTGGTCTAGAATACAGCTCAGTCTAGATAACAGCGTAATCTAGATTACTGCTCAATATACATTACAGCTCATGTCTACAGCTCTGTCTACAGCTCAGTCTACAGCTCAGTCTAGATTACATTTTAGTCTAGATTATAGCTCAGTCTGGTCTACAGTTTAGTCTAAATATTTTAAAATTAGTCTGTAGCTCAGTTTAAATTACAACTCAGTAGTGCAGTGTAGTCTAGATTATGTAAAGTGTTGATTATAGGTCAATCTAGATTACAGCTCAGTCTAGATTATTTTTCAGTCTAAATTACAGCTCAGTCTAGATTATTTTTCAGTCTAGATTACAGCTCAGTCTAGATTATTTTTCAGTCTACATCTTATCTTAGATTACAGCTCAGTCTAGTCTGCAGCTCAGTCTAGATTATATCTTAAACTATATTACAGTTCAGTCTAGATTGCAGCTCAGTCTAGATTGTATCTTAGTCTAGATTACATCTTAGTCTAGATTACAAATGAGTCTAGATTGCAGATCAGTGTAGATTATATTTTAGTCTAGATTACAGCTCAGTCTAGATTACAACTGAGTCTAGATTGCTGATCAGTGTAGATTATATTTTAGTAGATTATAGTTCAGTCTACATTACAGTTTAGTCTAGATTATAGCTCAGTCTAGATTATAGCTCAGTCTAGATTACAAATGAGTCTAGATTGCAGATCAGTGTAGATTATATCTTAGTCTAGATTACAGCTCAGTCTAGATTACAACTGAGTCTAGATTGCTGAGCAGTGTAGATTATATTTCAGTCTAGATTACAGCTCAGTCTAGATTACAACTGAGTCTAGATTGCTGATCAGTGTAGATTATATTTTAGTAGATTACAGTTCAGTCTACATTACAGTTTAGTCTAGATTATAGCTCAGTCTAGATTGCAGCTCAGTCTAGATTATAGCTCAGTCTAGATTATAGCTCAGTCTAGATTGCAGCTCAGTCTAGATTATAGCTCAGTCTAGATTACAGCTCAGTCTAGATTACAGCTAAACATCAGTAGATTTAGATAAACATCAGTTATATTTTGTACATTTGACGTGAACAGCTTTTCATCACCATGTGATTAGAGCTTGTGTATCCCTACCTTCAGTGATCAGCTGGAGGAAGTAGATGCCTTTGTCATCCCCTTTTTCATCACAGTTTTCTAGAAAGTATCTCCCTGAGTCGCTCCTCTCTACACTGTTTATTATCATGGTTGAATTCACAGTTATAAAGGTCCATCTTGCCCGGTATGCCTGGTTTAAGGTCACTGTGTTGTTTCTGAATCTGAGAATACGCTCAGGAGTTCTGCCGTTGCCCTTCTTTAAGATCAGGTCAAACTCAGGCATCAGCTGCAGGTACAGTGGGTGTCCAACAGCTCCATAACACGGATCACTCTGAGAAAACGTGCAGTTTGGACCCGTCCACAGCAAGCCTGCAGAGGAAGAACAGCGAGAATGTCCAAATGTTTGTGGACACACCTCCTATTTGAAGGCATTCACCTTCTTTAAGCTGCACCCATTGCTGGCAAAGAAGTGCAAACACACACATCTTGTCTAGTCCCTGTAGAGAAGAAGTACTGCCAATAGAATAGGACTCTCTGGAGCAGATCAACACATAAACCTATTGGCACCATGCCATCTAGTACTTTTGGGATGAGTTGGGGAGTTGGGAATGATGAGGTGGGGTGGTGATCAATTGTCCAACATCATGACCGCACTAACATGCTCTTGTTGCTGAATGCAATCAAATCCTCACAGCAATGCTCCTCCAAAATCTAGCAGAAAGTCTCCTTCCCTGGACAGTAGAGACAGTTAGTCCAACAAAAGCATTATCAGCTTTTAATACCCTTTTCAGGTTTCAAAAATTAGCTTTAATTTATTCTAACTCTAAAACCTTAGGTTTAAATTTTAGGATTAACGTAATGTCATAATGTCTCCCCCTGCTGGGTGAGGGGGTCCAGGTATGACATTACTATTGTTAAAATAGTAATAGCCAAGGCCTTCGTGGGTATGAACCAAACCCTTCGTGGGTATTAACCAAGGCCTTCGTGGGTATGAACTAAGGCCTTCGTGGGTATGAACCAAACCCTTCGTGGGTATGAACCAAGGCCTTCGTGGGTATGAACCAAACCCTTCGTGGGTATGAACCAAGGCCTTCGTGGGTATGAACCAAGGCCTTTGTGGGTATGAGCCAAGGCCTTCGCGGGTATGAACCAAGGCCTTCGTGGGTATGAGCCAAGGCCTTCGTGGGTATGAACCAAGGCCTTCATGGGTATAAACCAAGGCCTTCGTGGGTATGAACCAAGGCCTTCGTGAGAATAGGCCAAGGCCTTCATGAGAATAGGCCAAGGCCTTCATGAGAATAGGTAAAGCCCTTTGTGGGTATGAACCAAGGCCTTCGTGGGTATGAACCAAGGCCTTTGTCAAGATGGGCCAAGGCCTTCATGGGTATGAACCAAGGCCTTCATGAGAATGAGCCAAGGCCTTTGTGAGAATGGGCCAAGGCCTTTGTGAGAATGGGCCAAGGCCTTCAAGAGAATGGGTCAAGCCCTTCATGGGTATGAACCAAGGCCTTTGTGAGAATGGGCCAAGGCCTTCATGGGTATGAACCAAGCCCTTCGTGAGAATAGGCCGACGTCTGACTCATTCACATCAGCATCTCTCATTTTTCTTGCCTTTATTTGTCCTCTGTGGCCGGTCTGTGGGCAACCAAGCAGTTCTTTCTTAGAGACGCACTTAAAGCAGATTTCCACCTTCCAGAATAGCTTTAGTGTGAAGTTGTTCTAGTCTCAACAGTCTAACACCTCTAACACCTCCTAAAAGCTCCTCACAGAAAGTTCTTCACCTAATGGTGATGAAGACGCTGCCTGATGCCTGAGACACGGTTCTACCAGAGTTCTGAGAAGAGTTCGGCTCTAGAACCTGCTTTTAAAATCAGATCATTAAAATGGTGGAGGGATACATGCTGCAGGGGGTAGTTCTTCAAATTACTTTACACTTTACACGGCTGAGGCTCATGTGCTCCACGGTCAGTCTTTCTTTCCATGGCATACCTCGTGTTACCTCAAAAGCCTCCTTACAGAAATCACAGGCTATAACAGTAATGACTCTAATGGTGAGGACAGTAATATAGTGCTAAGAAATATGTTAAAGTTGGACAGATATGACCATAAATATTAATAATGCTGCATCTTGGGATTTTTATTTTATTTAAGGAATTTTGTAATAAAGTATTTCTACATGAATCCATAACATGGGGGCATAAAAGCTCCTCTACTTGTAGAGTCACCCATTAAACCACTGTAAAGAAATGCGACTTGATAAGTTTATCTACATTGATCCCCATTGCTGACACAGATGTGCAAATGCACACACAGCTTGTCTAGTCCCTGTAGAGAAGAAGTACTGCCAATAGAATAGGACTCTCTGGAGCAGATCAACATCATGACCCTATTGGCTCCATGCTGCCTAATAATGCCAGGCGTGGACTAGAGGGGTATAAAGCCCCCCAGCATTGAGGAGCTGTGGAGCAGTGGAAGAGCTGTGATGGGATAAGGAGGTGGGTATAAAGTGGGACGGTGATCATCTAATAATCTGACCTGTTCCAAAATCTAGTAGAAAGTCTTCTTCTCTGGACAGTAGAGCCAGTTACTCCAACAAAAGTAGGGTTGACTCTTTTAATGACCTTTGATTTCAGAAGAAACGATAAATGAGCAGGTGTCCCAATACTTTTGTCCGTATTGTGAATCTTTATATATGTTGATATATGATTGAAATATATGTTCTGTGTTAGGAAATGGCCGTAAACGTCAATATGTGACACATTAATGTTGGATATAGGAAAATTTCATATATTGTAATATACCGTATATAATATATTTCATATATTTGAAGTCTGTATATTAGCTGGATACTGAATTTGGGGACGCACTAAAGACTTTCTTTAAATGCTGGTTACATATTAAGATAAACTAAAGGTAAAGGTGCACGTATTCATTATTGTACTATATAAAGCGAAATGTGTCCTCCGCATTTGACCCATCTGTGGTAGTGAACACACATACACACACACTAGTGGACTAGGGGCAGCAAGCACACATACACACACACCCAGAGCGGTGGGCAGCCATCTCCAGCGCCCGGGGAGCAGAAAGGGTGAAAGGCCTTGCTCAAGGACCCAACAGCGGCAGCTTGCCGAGCCCGGGTATTGAACCCACAACCCTGTGATCAATAGCCACTGCCACCATATTTCATAGTACCAAGCAAAATCACATGTAATAAATGAGGCATGCATTTATATCCACTAGTCACAGAAATTGGTGCTGTTGATTAGCCAGATAAGCCGAGCCTGGCTACACAATCGACATGTCATATACAGTAGCTCTAATTAAGTACATGCAACTAGTTAGTAGTAAGTTTGTGGGATGAAACCTACCCATAGCAGCTCCTGTGAACATCAGCAGGGTCCCAGAGATGATCAGCATCTTTCAACCAGCTACACTTAACCTTTGTAGCCAGTCAGTCCTTCGGTCACTCTGATGATGAGAATGGCTTTTGCAGGTTTTATGTGACCACAATTGGCAAAGAGGAAGTATTAAAACCCCTGAGTAAGAACCTAGTTCCTGTTTTAACTCTAAATAAAAAGCATTGAGAGTGCGATAGTAAACCTACGTACACATACATGGTTTTAGGTTCTGGAAATTTGGTTTCAGGGTTTAACAGATATAGTTCAAATGGTTCTCTGATCGTATCTGATCTTCTCACTCACTCTAATTAAGCTGAAATATATATATATATTCTCTAACTCCGTCTCCTTGCCTTCTCAGAGTAAATGGCCACCCAGCCCGACCTGCTGGAAGATTGCCCGCTGAGGTCCCCTCTACCTGCGTCAGATCAGCTGCCACCTACCAGCACAACCAGCAGGCCGAGCCCCCACCACCACCCATACCAGACCAGCGGCACACCCTCCTACCACTGCTACCTGCCTAATGACCATGTTAACACCTAAATGGACTCTTAACTATCTGCACTATTAATATCACCACTATTAACTATCTACACCATAATTATTATATTATAATTATGATCAGAGCAATTCAACAGTTTAGATGGTTTAGTTCCTTTTATCAATGATTTATTAATAGTTCTGATCAAAAGAGGACGGGTCGGGTCCCCCTTGTGAGTCTTGGTTCCTCCCAAGGAACCAAGCTCTTCCTCCAGCTCTGAGGGAGGTTCTCCTTGCCACTGTCGCCGTTGGGGCTCACTGGGGGTCTTGGACCCTTCATGTCTATTTATTTTTGTCTCTGTCTTTTACTAATTACTAATTATGTAAAGCTGCTTTGTGACGACAACAGTTGAAAAAGCTACATAAATAAATTTGACTTGACTTGTGTGTAATCTTCATTATATATACTGCAGGGGGCAGTAGTGGCTCAGTGGTTAGAGCTCCAGGGTGTTGATCACAGGGTTGTGGGTTTGATACCCAGCTCGGCAAGCTGCCACTGTTGGGCCCTTGAGCGAGGCTCTTCACCCTCTCTGCTCACCCCAGGGCGCTGGAGATGGCTGCCCACTGCTTTGGGTGTGTGTGTGCTCACTGCCACTAGTTTACAAGTGTGTGTGTGTGTGTGTGTTCACTACCTCGCTGTACATAGTGCATATGTGCACCTTTACCTCTACTGAAACTTTTTCAGATCATGAACCACACTCAAATCCCAACCCAAAACCTCAAGATGCTCTCAAGATGTATAGCCTCATGGACTGTGTTAGTTATCATACAGCCCTGTCCATGCCAGATCTGTCCAGTGCATCTCCAGGGCATCCTCCACCCTGCAGTACCCGGGAATAACTGGTCCAGACCCTACTGCAATCCCAACTGGACATGGAGAGAGAACCCAGAGAGAACAACACCACCATCCTGCAACACTACGCCAGGCTGTGCTATGCTGTGTGGTTGTGGGTGATCTTGATGACGTAAAGCAGCCAATAAAAGCAGAGTTTATCTTCATTTAATTTCCATTCTTGTCACTTAAATAAAAACATTTATCACCATATTTGAATAAGTGAGAATACAGCAATATTACAGCAATACAGCAATTCACTTACTAACAAATGAAGTGAATTGCTGTATTAATATTTCGATTTCTCCATATATCAAGATTCTTTCTCATTACTTTCAGATGCTTTATGCTTATGGAATTAAATGCAGAGGATGTATGTATATTAAATGGCAGGAATGAGCTTCCATTACAATCACAGTGTTTCAGATTCAGAGCTAAAATAACAGGGTGGTAAATGGGTTTGTTAAGCAACATTTGAGCATTTTTACTCCAACCAAAGTCCCATACCTACTATTTATACGTCAAACAGCATCTTAAATACTTAATAAAGGCATTCTGGGACACATGTAGAAGCTATAAGATCACATCTCTCAGTTTTAGAGAAGAAACCTGGACTGTGATTTTCCTAAAAGCTGTTTTCAAACATACAGTTTTTACAGTCAAGCAAAATTAAGCTGAAATTCCAGAGCAGGAACACAAATGCAGTCAGTTGCATCCAAATCCATCCTAAACGAATCTCCTGTAGAACTGAACACACTTCCTGAGACTGAAGAACTTTAAAACTTGGATTGGAGAGTTCGTACTAAGCAATTCCTCTCCTGCAGGGTTTCACTGAAAGCTGGAGAGCCTGTCGGCTTCTCTACTCCTGGATCCTCTTGATTGGATTCTCTTCATGATCAAGGTTGGTCTACAGAGCCTCCTTCTCCTCCACCACCTCTGCAACACAAACCACAGTGAAGGTTGATCAACAGCACAGTAGAAGCTCCACAGCTCCATGTTTTACACCAAGACCAGGTTTACTGACTTTCTCCTGACTGTGTTTATGTTAACCCAACTACTCTGGACCATCAGGACTCCTGTAGGGTTGTTGTGAGACGTTCAAGGTGATCCAGGCTATAATTCGGTAAATAGAAGTTTACTTCAGCTGATGGATCAAGACAGTTACCAACAAATGTAGAACCTGAGAAGATCTTGGACATGAGCGTCACTCTGTCAAACTGCCCCTGCTCGAGACTTTGATGGTCAATGTGATTGCAAAGCTGGCCATCCATGGGAAAACATACCCCGTTGGTAAATTAGCTGAGTAACCAGTAAAGTGTATGTGGTAGGATGCCGGTCATGCTGTTAGACCAGCTTAGTGATGCTGGGCGTCAAGCATAGTCATACTGGTTGTTTAGCTTGGTCATGCTGGTAGACCCATCAAACCCAAACAAAAGGATACCCTATGAGGGTCAAGAGCTAAGCTGGTCCACCATCTTACCCAGCCTGACCAGTTTGACCAGCTTGGTGATGTTTGGCGTTAAGTGAGGTCATACTGGTTGTTTAGCTTGGTCATGCTGGTAGACCGGCTTACCAATTAAACCCAAACAAAGCTGGTCCACCATCTTAACCAGCCTGACCACTTTGACCAGCTTGATCTGGACATGCTGTTTTTTAAGCAGGGTCATGTTCTACTGTAGATGTTTTCTGGTGGAGTCTTCAACCTGGAGCAAACACTGAACTCTTACTGTCTGCTGATGTTCTGATGTTCTGCTTGATGCTCCGTTTCCTGATGATTCTGGCATGGATGTGAAAGCCTGCTAACAATGACAGCAGGACGATGATCTCCAAAGCCCAGACCAGAACACACAAAAGGTTTTCTAGGAGGAAAAGAAGGGTTAAAAAGCTTACATTAGGCCTTAAATACACAATTAATCAAACTTCACACAAACAAACAGCAATTATTCTAATTAAATTATTTATAAATAGGGATCATGTCAGTTCATATCAGCAATAACAGTCACATCTGTGATACGAGGCTTGTAAAAAGCCTTTTAAAAAGCCCCAGAAATTCTTCCTCAGTCTTTAAACTTGACCAATAAAATTCATTGAGGGTGTGGCCCTGCCAGAACACACCCTGTACATATAATGTCCTATGTTTGAAATAATGCAAAGCGAACTCCTCATACTGTTGAACATTAGTTAGATTGTAATTCAACTGGTTGACTAATGTAGGGTGACCATGTTTTGTTTTTTGGAAAAGCGAGGGTGTCCACTGCAGTTAGGACATTGTGGGCCGGAGGGCTTCAATTAGAGGGCCGTGGCATTGTGTGTGATGGATGGATTTGTAGATTCAGTAAAAAAAAAAGATAACGCTGATGCAATGTCACCGATGTCACCAATATCAACCAATGTGCTCGGAGGAAAGTGTCACGTCAATGCATAGTCCAGCTGAGGCCAGTGCTGGCCAGCACTGCACTGGAAAGATGTGGGGATAAAGTGCCATCTACCAACACTGTACTCACCAGGACACAGCTGTACTCACCAGAACACTGTTGTACTCACCAGGACACGGCTGTACTCACCAGGACACGGCTGTACTCACCAGGACACGGCTGTACTCACCAGGACACTGCTGCACTCACCAGGACACGGCTGTACTCACCAGGACACGGCTGTACTCACCAGGACACGGCTGTACTCACCAGAACACTGTTGTACTCACCAGGACATGGCTGTACTCACCAGGACACGGCTGTACTCACCAGGACACGGCTGTACTCACCAGGACACGGCTGTACTCACCAGGACACGGCTGCAGATCAATAGTTTGGCTTCCACGGCTAACATGGTTCTCTACAGAGCAGCTGATTGTTGCAGTATTGTCTTTATTCAGCAGGAGAGTCCGGTTCCCATCAGTCAGTTGGTGTTCATGTGGGCTTACATTAAGAGTCCAGCTGAAGCTGAGCTGATCTCCATCAGAGGAACAGTACACACTCCTGTCCACACTGGACCAGCAGCTGTATGTGATCTTCACTGAGGACACCTCCGCTGCAGATTATACAGCAACAGCTCAGATTAGATTTCAGTTCAGATTAGATTACAGCTCAGATTAGATTTCAGTTCAGATTAGATTACAGCTCAGATTAGATTACAGTTTAGATTAGATTACAGCTCAGATTAGATTACAGCTCAGATTATATTACAGTTTAGATTAGACTACAGCTCAGATTAGATTACAGTTCAGATTAGATTACAGTTTAGATTAGATTACAGCTCAGATTAGATTACAGTTCAGATTAGATTACAGCTCAGATTAGATCAACAGCTCAGATTAGATTACAGCTCAGATTAGATTACAGTTCAGATTAGATTACAGCTCAGATTAGATCAACAGCTCAGATTAGATTACAGTTCAGATTATATTACAGCTTAGATTACATTACAGCTCAGATTAGATTACAGTTTAGATTAGATTACAGCTCAGATTAGACTAAAGTTCAATCAGTAGATCAGACGGTGTAAATTGTACATTGTGTAGCAGTGTGATGTGATTAGAGGTTGTGTAGACCTACCTTCAATAATCAGCTGGAACTGATATTTGCCTCTGTCTGTCCCTCCTGAATCAAAGGTGTCTAAACTGTAGTTTCCTGAGTGGTTCTTCTCTGCTCTGCTGATGATCATGGTTCTGTTCTCAGTAACAAACTGCCATCTTGGATCTGGATGTTTGTGTCTGATTGTTTGGTTTTTAAATGTGAGAATAGTAGTTTCAGTAGTAGTTCCACTGCGGTTCTTCCTTAATTTTAATTCAGACTCAGAGGGCAGCTGCAGGTACAGTGGACGTCCCAGAGCTCCATAAAACAGACAAGGCTGATTAGATATGCAGTCAGAACCTACTGCAATCAGACCTGCAGAGGAAGAACATCAGGAACATCATCAGTAATCTGATCCAGTGAACGTCACGATTACTGTTTATTCTTCACTGTTTATTAAATATTAAAAGTGACGTGTGTAAAAGTAATGACTCGTTAAATACAGGATGAATGGACCAATAGAAATGCTCCAAAATCAGCGAGAGGAATAAAACCCTTTTACATGGACGTCCCCCCTGTGGAAATCTGAAATATGGCAACACATAGATTTATGCATACAGAACATGTTCCCTTATATCCAACATGTTACAACAAATACGACTGTGTGGACAAAAGTATTGGGACACCTGCTCATTCACTGTTTCTTCTGTTGGAGTAACTGTCTCTACTGTCCAGAGAAGAAGACTTTCTACTAGATTCTGGAGGAGGAGCATTGCTGTGAGGATTTCATTGCATTCAGCGACAGGAAAGAGCGTTAGTGAGGTCAGGATGTTGGAGGATTGATCACCACCCAAACTCATCATCCCCAACTCCCCAAGTCATCCCATCCTAAAGTACTGGATGGAGCTCCTCCACCATTATTCCAGAGAACACAGTTCCTCCACTGCTCCACAGCTCCTCAATGCTGGGGGGCTTTATACCCCTCTAGTCCACGCCTGGCATTATTAGGCAGCATGGAGCCAATAGGGTCATGATGTTGATCTGCTGCAGAGAGTCCTATTCTAATGGCAGTACTTCTCTATAAGTCTCCTATCCTAATAAGGTTAAACACAGATAATACTCACTGTTCTTCCTCTTCCAGATAAGAAGTTTATAATTTTAGCCTAAAACTGCTGCAGTTCTGAATTCATATAAACATAAATATGTAAATATATGCAAATCCTCCTTGATTCCAGCATATGACCATATTTCAGAGTTCCATATGGACCATTAAAAGTTCTTCAGAACGATTAGATGATTGAGCTTCATCTTCTCCACCGTCATTAAAACACACAAACTCTACAGGTGTGAACTGAAGAGCGTTAC
This sequence comes from Salminus brasiliensis, assembly GCF_030463535.1. NCBI lineage: Eukaryota > Metazoa > Chordata > Actinopteri > Characiformes > Bryconidae > Salminus > Salminus brasiliensis. The sequence goes on along the minus strand of NC_132889.1, from coordinate 1,401,708 downwards.
TGGAGGAAACTCACCCTCAGCAGATCCTGAGAACATCAGCAGAACTCCACAGAGGACCAGCATGTCCATTTAGTCCAGAGAACAGCGGCAGTAACACACAGTCCTTCAGTCCTGCACAGCGTCCACTCTGATGGACCGACAGAATGTGACTCTCATGACAAGAGGAAGTAACCCTACAATTGCCTTAGAGCACACTTCCTGTTTTCAGTCTAGAAGTAACATTCCTGGAAATTGATCTATCGTTTCACTGTACAGCAAAATGTGTCCTCCGCATTTAACCCATCTGGTAGTGAACACACACTCACACACACACACACACACACACACACACACACACACACACACACACACACACACACACACACACACACGTGTTAGGGGCAGTGAGTACACACACACACCCAGAGCAGTGGGCAGCCAACTCCAGCGCCCGGGGAGCAGAGAGGGTAAAGGGCCTTGCTCAAGGGCCCAACAGTGGCAGCTTGCCGAGGCTGGGAACCGAACCCACAACCCTGTTATCGATATCCCGGCGCTCTAACCGCTGAGCCACCACTGCCCCACTGGGTGTGGGGGGTATCTAGATCCCACAAATTCACAATCGACTCCCTTCATCACATGATTAGCACTAGCATGTGCTTCCTCCAACCCAAATAAAGTCTCCCATCCAGCCACATCTTTTCAATCGCAGCGTCACTGGAGCTCAACACGCTGGGAGGAGATCACTGACCGCTAACAGCTGCCAGTCATGGCTGTCTGTGGCATCGCCAGGATGATGGGACTGTAATCGTCCCTCTGTAACGACTTCTGCCACCTCTTAAACACCTTCAGATGTCTGATTACATCACCATGCAGCAGTGGGCGGGGCACAATACCATTACCCAATAACATCATCATACATCATATTTCAATATATCACCCCCCCCCCCTCCTTTGCTCTGATATTTCCACTGGAGGACTGAACCTAGACAGAGATGTTGCTTCAAATTCAGAATGTATCGATATATTAATATGTAAATAAATGTAAATAAATGAGCATATTCAAATATTAATATGATCAACAGTTTTATTAGCATAATTATTATTACAGGGAACCATGCAGAATTTACAATTACATGTTACTACATTACTGAAAGCACATCATTAGCACATGCTAACATGTTAGCACTAGTCGGGGAAGGTGGTCTTTATATTCCTCCTAGTTGAAACACCAGACTTCTGCAGACGTCTCTGGACAGGGCTGGTGTTCTCCTCCTCGTCTTGGTCCAGCTCGGCCTACAGAGCCTCCTCCAGCTCCCGTTTCTTACCTAAGGGCACCAACACATTAGCCGACCCCTGCACTGACAACATCTTCATGGATGGTCTTTTTCTACTGTACATTGGCTAATAGAGACCCCCAGGCTTTACTGTAGGGTCAGGGCCTATTATTTAGCTCTGTTCAATAACTGCCATCACTTCTTTTAGCTGCTCTATCATTTCAGGACCAGGAATTGAGGTGTTGGGTCCTTCGGGGTTCAATTAGCATGACTTGCTAACGAGACTAAACACTGGACAGTCCAGCAAATGTTGACACTTTAAGCTGATATACACTCTCTGGCCACTTTATCAGAAACCCCTTCCCTGCTGGTCTTCAGTTAGAGACCAATGTGTAGCTCATCTGCTGAGGCACAGCTTGTGTCAGTTATCCTCCAGACCTTCATCAGGGGTCAGTTTCTGACCACAGAGCTGCTCTGATCTGGACAGGACTGGTTGGTGGACCCCCTCACAACCCTAGCAGCAACAGCACTGTGCCTGATACACTCACACCAGCACCACACACACACACACTGCTGTGCTGAGGACGGTCCACCACCCATATAGGATCAGGTCACCAGTGGTCCTGTGGTCAGGAGCTGAATGGAGTAGAGGGGCCGGGAAACTGTGCTGATGTAGATGGTTGACAGGTGGGATGTAACTGCACAAGGAAGGTGGAGCTGATACAGGGTTGGGGTTTCCAATAAAGTGGCCAGTGAGTGTCTTTTAAATGGGTGGATGGTCAGAACACACAGGTCTTACCCTCGGCTGCTCTCTGCTTCTTGTAGATTCTGGTGTAGATGTAAAACGCTCCTACCAACAGAGACACCAGGACGATGACCTCAAACAGCCACACGGACACAAACACCCTGAAACCTGAGGAGCGAGGACAGGAACGGAGCATCAGGAACACCACACACACACACACACACACACACACACACACACACACAGGAAGTGATCAGACTGCAGTGTTGTAAAGGAGCTGGGAGCTGATTGGTCAGGGGGGAGAGTCAGACTGGATGATCAGATATTAAACTCTATACTAAACTACATCAATCAGTCCAGAACGTCTGATTATAGAATCTGATACTGAAAATAAAGGAAATTTACTGATCTGATTAATTAGCAGCTCGTCTGATCTAAACCATGGGGCTGGATTATTATTTATACACACACAGAGATCAGATCGGATCAGATCAGACTCAGCATTATGACACTCAGGACCTAAGAGTCCTAAAAGATGCTGCTGTTGCCATTTTCAGTAAGTGAGCCTGCATCTAAGCAAGGCCACAATCCGACCACACGACACTGAGACAGAAGTGTTGTGACATGTCCACTCAGCATGGTCATGTGACCACTAACCACCTCAGTAACTGTCAATCAGCGCTGAAACCCAGAGGTGGTGGTGTTACAGTGGCTGCACGCACAGTTCCAGCAGCTCCGTTAGAGGCTGAGACGCTGCTGTACGGGTCTGCAGTTCAGTCAGAGCATCTGAAGGTCGGAGACTCACGGTCAAAGTACAGGTGTGTGTGAGTGTAAGTCAGTCAGTCACATGACTGAACCCACGTCCGAATGACCATCACGATCCCACCATCAGCACACACTGTGTGTTGCTTTACACTCCTACACAGGAACTGAGCAGCTGCTCTGAAACCTGCAGTAGAAACCAGTGATAAGAGGTAGCTGATTTACCCAGAGTGACCGGCCTACCGTGATCCTGCTGTGTGCACCGGCTCACTGCAGACACTGGTAGCACTGGTGATACCGTTGTTGGTCCTTTAAATAAGAAAAGAAATACGAAATTAAGCTGATGAATTCTTTTCCCATAGAAATGCATTGAAATTTGTTCGTAAACTTTTGACCAAAAATTCCAACTTCTCTACTGGTCACATAGTTTGAGCTACAAACAGCAAATTCATAAACCTTCCGTAATTTTATCCCCAAAGGAATGAATGGTGGTATAGTCAGCCCACATTTTGGCCAAAAGTTTGTGGACACAGCTCTATCAGCCAATTATATTGGATGAGCTTTGGCCCCAAAGATCAAAGAGCCAAATATGACAGCAACATCACAGAATGAACCGCATCGTTTTATGATTTATGGTTTATGAAGCAATACGTCGTACAGTTTTCGTAATATTATCGGAATTTTTTCCCCCATAGGAATTAATGGGGGAATGTTCACAAAGGTCACACTGATAATGTCACTGACCCTCCCACACACCAGCTGAGAGAACGTGCTCAGCCCCCTGCTCTCCAAAGATCTTCAGGACTTTTTATGATTGGAGGAGCTTTTGGACCAACCAAGCTTTGGGTAAACGTTTTTGCACCCTACATTTTGGCCAAAAGTTTGTAGACACAGCTCTATTAGCCAATTATGCTGAATGAGCTTTAGCCCCAAAGATCTTTTGAGCAAATGTTTTGACATCACACATTTTACCCGCACCTTAGCAACCAAAATAACTACCATAGCAACACTATAGCAACCACCTGGGATACCATAACCACCAGTGAAGACCACATTAGCAGGAAATAAAAGTTTAAAAAGGTTATAAACTACATTTCTATTGGAGCTGAAAGCTATTTGGAAAGCTTTGTGTACTAACTATCAACTAACTGCTATATACAGCACAGTATACGCTCATATTATAGATATGAAGTGCTACTGTTATAATGGGGTAATACAGGGTTAAGTACAGTATTACATCTGCTCTAACTCTAACACAAACACATTTCAAATTGCAGTCATATACAATCATTTCTCACCACTATCTACCATCAAAACATGCTGTGTTATTTCACACCTCTATGCAGTAACTGTAAAGCTGAACTGAAACCAACAGTAGAAACGGCCTCTGAGCTCTGAGTTCTGAGAGGAAATTTACCCAGACTGAAAATCCTACCATTATCCCTCGCTAGGTTCACTGTAGACACTGCTGATGCTGCAGATGTTCTGGTGATGGTTGTGCTCTCTTCAAAATATAAAAAACACAATAAAATAAGTGTTTATGTCTTTCATTACTTAAAACCTGAGAATATTTAAATGATCCCAATATTAATCTAAATTTCACGTATGAAGGTGGTGGAGCTGGGCTGATTTTACTGGTTGCTCCACTGATGGTTTGCTGTAAGAGACACTGCTGTTCTCACCAGGACCCTGCTGTACTCACCAGGACACGGCTGTACTCACCAGGACACAGCTGTACTTACCAGGACACAGCTGTACTCACCAGGACACTCCTGCAGATCAATAGTTTGGCTTCCACGGCTAACATGGTTCTCTACAGAGCAGCTGATTGTTCCAGTACTGCCTTTATCCAGCAGGAGAGTCCGGTTCCCATCAGTCAGTCGATGTCCATGTGAGTCTACATTAAGAGTCCAGCTGAAGCTGAGCTGATCTCCATCAGAGGAACAGTACACACTCCTGTCCACACTGGACAAGCAGCTGTATGTGACCTTCACTGAGGACACCTCCGCTGCAGATTATAGATCAACAGCTCAGATTAGATTTCAGTTCAGATTAGATTACAGCTCAGATTAGATTACAGTTCAGATTAGATTACAGTTCAGATTAGATTACAGCTCAGATTAGATTACAGCTCAGATTAGATTACAGTTCAGATTAGATTACAGCTCAGATTAGATTACAGTTCAGATTAGATTACAGTTCAGATTAGATTACAGCTCAGATTAGATTACAGTTTAGATTAGATTACAGTTTAGATTAGATTACAGTTCAGATTAGATTACAGCTCAGATTAGACTAAAGTTCAATCAGTAGATCAGACGGTGTAAATTGTACATTGTGTAGCAGTGTGATGTGATTAGAGGTTGTGTAGACCTACCTTCAATAATCAGCTGGAACTGATATTTGCCTCTGTCTGTCCCTCCTGAATCAAAGGTGTCTAAACTGTAGTTTCCTGAGTGGTTCTTCTCTGCTCTGCTGATGATCATGGTTCTGTTCTCAGTAACAAACTGCCATCTTGGATCTGGATGTTTGTGTCTGATTGTTTGGTTTTTAAATGTGAGAATAGTTTCAGTAGTAGTTCCACTGCGGTTCTTCCTTAATTTTAATTCAGACTCAGAGGGCAGCTGCAGGTACAGTGGACGTCCCAGAGCTCCATAAAACAGACAAGGCTGATTAGATGTGCAGTTAGAATCTACTGTAATCAGACCTGCAGAGGAAGAACATCAGGAACATCATCAGTAATCTGATCCAGTGAACGACACGATTACTGTTCATTCTTCACTGTTTATTAAATATTAAAAGTGACGTGTGTAAAAGTAATGACTCGTTAAATACAGGATGAATGGACCAATAGAAATGCTCCAAAATCAGCGATAGGAATAAAACCCTTTTACATGGACGCCCCCCCTGTGGAAATCTGAAGTATGAAAACATATAGATTTATGCATACGGAACATGTTCCCTTATATCCAACATGTTACAACAAATATGACTGTGTGGACAAAAGTATTGGGACACCTGCTTATTCATTTTTTCTTCTGAAATCAAGGGGATTAAAAGAGCTGATCTTGCTTCTGTTGGAGTAACTGTCTCTACTGTCCAGAGAAGAAGACTTTCTACTAGATTCTGGAAGAAGATCATTGCTTTACTGGAGGAAACTCACCCTCAGCAGATCCTGAGAACATCAGCAGAACTCCACAGAGGACCAGCATGTCCATTTAGTCCAGAGAACAGCGGCAGTAACACACAGTCCTTCAGTCCCACACAGCGTCCACTCTGACTGACGGACAGAATGTGACTCTCGTGACAAGAGGAAGTAACCCTACATTTGCCTTAGAGCCCACTTCCTGTTTTCAGTCTAGATCATGAACAGAACATTAGAAGTAACATTCCTGGACATTTATTTGAGTCAGAACTAAATGAAGAAAAGATCAAAGACTGGATTATTATTATTGAACCCCAATCATCACAGCAGATCATCACTAAAACCTCATATCTCCAACACTGCAGCTTTACAGGAGGAGGAAATGCAATCTGATTTTATTACACGTCATTATGGAGCGGTTCTATTGTTCCGTTCCTCATGAAATTCTGATACAATATAAAGATCACCTGCCAGATTCACATCATAGAGTCACAAAGGAGAAACATAGAGGTACAAGGTGATAAGACATGACAGCAATTATATATTTTTATTTATTTATTTATTTAGTTAGTTAGTTATTTATGGGGGGGGGGGTTATCCAGATCCCACCAATTAACTATCAACTTCCCTTATCACATGATCAATACTAGCATGTGCTTCCTCCAACCCAAATAATCTTCCATCTAAATGTAACGACCTCTGTCACCTCTAAAACATTTCTGAATACATCACCATGCACCAGTGGGCGGGGCCAAATTATATTACCCAATAATATCATGTTTCACCTCCCACCCCCTCTTGGCTCTGTTATTTCCACTGGAGGACTGAACCTCTCTACAGATAGACACAGATGTTGGTGCAAAAGTAAAATGTTTAGATATTTATATGGAAATAAACATAGAAAATTACTGATAAATGTAAAAATGATTTGATTATTATTAATTTTGCATTAAATTCTTTGACTATACACTGAATTATTTGCATGCAGTGTTTTGTGTTTTTGATGGTTTAAATGCAGTAAAGCTACAACAGGCAGCTACACTGGCTTGTAGCTCATTGTTATATTTAGCCCTGGTGTGTTTGTCGTCATTCCTGACATCGATTGTGTTAAAAGATCTATAAGAGTCGTGTGGTTGAACATCTACTGATGAGCTTATGTTGTTCAGAAACTGTGAGCAAGTTTGAGAGAATCAGACTTGAAAATACACCCATCAGCCATAACATTAGCACCGTCTCAACAAATCTGACCATTGGATGCACCCCATGACTCCATGAGACCTCTGAAGGCATCCTGTGGTATCCGATGCCGAGACGTTAGCAGTAGATCCTGTCCTGTAAGTTGCGAGGTCCTGCCTGCCGTTTTGTTCATCACTGTTTGTTTTTTGTCAAAGTATCTCAGAAGTATCTCAAAAAACCTCCCTCACAGCTGGAGGAAGAAACCTTGGGAGGAACCAATACTCACAAATGGGACCCGTCCTTCTATGGTCAGAGATATTCATCAATTATTGATACAAGTCCATCAAACCAGCAAGACTGTTCAACTTCTCAGGTGTGCTGATATCCTCATAATAAAATGCAGCTAATGTAACCATAGTAGAGATGGTAGAAATGGTAGGGATGGTAAGAATAATGAAAGTAGTGGTGATGGACAAATGGTCATAATAGTAACAGCAGCAAATAGAGTCCTTATTAACTTGGGAACCAACACTGTTAAACGTATAAGATCTTAAGGAACTTTTGGAGACTCTTCCATTTGAAACTGTAGAGGAACCTTTTAAGATGCTTTGAGGAACCTTCAAGAAAAGGTTTGTAGAATAACAATGTTCTGTGAAGGTTTCTTAAAGTACCTTTAGAGGTTCCTCCACAGTTTCAAACTGAAGAACCTCCAAAGGTTCCTCAAGGATCTTCTACTTTCAAGTGTAGAACAGATAGCAGTAGCTGGAGGGTGGACAGCTGGTCTGACATGGGCAGCTGGTCTGATGCAGGTAGTCTTCCATCTGCATCAGGCCAGACAGGTGAGCAGTCATTAATTTGGAGAAGGTAAAGAGATATAATTAGTTCTGATTGAAGTTATGGAGAACAGAGAATGTGAATAGTATCAGAGTGTTGTTGTCGCCTCCGAGGAGAGAGCCAGAAGGTAACACAGACATTGGAGAATCCCTGAAACACTGACCATCCCTCTTCTCCACTGTCCATAAACCTAAGTGATCACATGCAAGCTTCAGGACGACCTGCACCAGCATCTCAGTCTAGCACAGTTCCCTACATTTCTATGTATAAACATATTTTCTTGATACAAACATTAAAGAAAAGTGATAAAACGATAAAAAAAGACATTAAATTCATTTAATGTAAAATAACAGGGTGGTAAATAGGCTTGTTAATCAACATCCAAGCATTATTTTACCCCAATCAAAGTCACATATTTACTCTTTATACATCAAACAACAACATAAATACTCAACTAATGCATTCTGTGGCACGTTGTAAAGGTTGAAACATTTGGGAATAGTTACAAAACCATCTGATTACAGTGTTAATAACAAGGCTAGACTTGGCTATTGCCTTCAGTGAAGATAAACACCATGTTTCATTGTAAGGTAAAATTACAGCGTGGTAAATAAGGCTGTAACATTGTGGCTTTCAGTTGTGGAGATTGTGAGAGCCCAGTCCAGACTTTCTTTTAGGCTAGTGAAGGTTGTATTTGTTCTAATGGAGAATCTTGGACTGTGACTTTCCTGATTCTATAAGCTTTTTCATACATAAGTTTCTTGCAGTAAAGTAAAATTAAGCTAAAATTCCAGAGCAGGAACGCAAATGCAGTCAGCTGCAGCCAAATCCATCCTAAACAAATCTCCAGTAGAACTGAACACACGTCCTGACACTGAAGAACTGGCTGTCTGTCGGCTTCTCTACTCCTGGATCCTCTTGGTTGGATTCTCTTCATGATCAAGGTTGGTCTACAGAGCCTCCTTCTCCTCCACCACCTCTGCAACACAAACCACAGTGGAGGTTGATCATCTAACAGCACAGTAGAAGCTCCACAGCTCCATGTTTTACACCAAGACCAGGTTTACTGACTTTCTCCTGACTGTGTTTATTTTAACCCAACTACTCCACTCTGGACCATCAGGACTCCTGTAGGTTCTTTGTGAGAGGTTCAAGGAGATCCAAGCTATAATTCGGTATATAGGAGTATACTTCAGCTGATGGATCAAGACAGTTACCAACAAATGTAGAACCTGAGAAGATCTTGGATGTGAGCATGACTCTCATGTTCTACTGCAGATGTTTTCTGGTGGAGTCTTCAACCTGGAGCAAACACTGAACTCTTACTGTCTGCTGATGTTCTGATGTTCTGCTTGATGCTCCGTTTCCTGATGATTCTGGCATAGATGTGAAAGCCTGCTAACAATGACAGCAGGACGATGATCTCCAAAGCCCAGACCAGAACACATGTATGGTTTTCTAGGAGGAAAAGGGAGTGGGAGAGCTTATATTATATACAGTTAATATATATCACCTTCGCTAGCAACAAATGCCCGCAATGTTTAAAACATGATTAGTCCTGCTACGAGACTGAAATGCTTAGGTGATGGTCATTAGTTAGACTGGGATTTGAAAGGTGGGCTAATGACAGAAGTGTGTGGGCCTGGGCCTATTAGTCCCACATATACTGGCTGATTGGTAGATTGGTAGATCTTCAGATCAGGGGTGAGTACAAGAGGATAGGACGATCAACTCAATGTGATAAAGCCACCAGGACTCACCAGGACACTGCTGCAGATCAATAGTTTGGTTTCTACGGCTAACGTGGTTCTCTACATGGCAGGTGACTGTTAGAGCATCGTCTTTATCCAGCAGGAGAGTCTGATTCCCATCAGTCAGTCGATGTCCGAATGGGGTTCCACCGAGAGTTCAGCTGAAGCTGAGCTGATCTCCATCAGAGGAACAGGACACTCTTCTCTTTGTACTGGAGAAGCAGCTGTCTGTCAGTTCCACCGAGGACACCACAGCTGCAGATCAACAGATCAGATTAGATTACAGATCAGTCTGGATTACAGCTCAGATTAGATTAGAGTTCAGATTAGACTACAGCTCAGATTAGACTACAGTTCAGATTAGATTAGAGTTCAGATTAGATTACAGCTCAGATTGGATCAGAGATCAGTCTGGATTACAGATCAGATTAGAGTACAGATCAGATTAGATTACAGCTCAGATTAGATTACAGCTCAGTTTGGATTAGAGACCAGTCTGGTTTACAGATCATATTAGAGTACAGCTCAGTCTGGATTACAGATCAGATTAGAGTTCAGATCAGATTAGATTACAGCTCAGTCTGGATTACAGATCAGATTAGATTACAGTTCAGTCTAGATTACAGCTCAGATTAGATTACAGCTCAGTCTGGATTACAGATCAGATTAGATTACAGATCAGTCTGGATTACCTCTGATAATTCTGAGCTATTCTCTTTGCTATGTTTCCAATATTGTGGCCTTGCTTTATTAACAGTGGTAGAACAGCGGTTCAGTAAAGAGTGTACTGACAGTAGTCTGAAGTAGTGGATTTCACTCAGGGACTCTATCAGTAGATCAGACTGTGTAAATTGTACATTATGTAGCAGTGTGCTGTGATTAGAGGTTGTGCAGACCTACCTTCAATAATCAGCTGGAACTGATAAACGCCTCTATTATTCCCTCCTGAGTCAAATGTGCGTAAAACATAGTTTCCTGAATCGTCCTTCTCTGCTCTGCTGATGATCATGGTTCTGTTCTCAGTAACGAACAGCCATCTTGGATCTGAATGTTTTTTTGTGATTGTTGGGTCTCTAAATCTGAGTATGAGGACCTCAGACGTTTCACTGATGTCTTTGCGTAAGGTTAATTCAGACTCAGAGGGCAGCTGCAGGTACAGTGGACGTCCCAGAGCTCCATAAAACAGACAAGGCTGAAACTTGCAATAATGGAACGCTGTAAAAAAGCCTGCAGAGGAAGAACATCAGGAACATCATCAGTAATCTGATCCAGTGAGATCTAATCTTCTGTAAATACAGTAAATAAGAGCATGCAGAGATATATACCTTTCTCTTGCATTATGGTCTAGATTCATAAACAGGTAGCTTCTTTTCAGACCAGTGTTCTTATTGTTTCCAAATCTGATATAAGCCATTAAAAAGCACCACGTACCAGGACACGGCTGCAGTTCAAAAGTTTGGTTTCCGCAGCTAACGTGGTTCTCAACATGGCAGACGACGTGTCCAGTACTGCCTTTATTCAGCAGGAGAGTCTGGTTCCCATCAGTCAGTCGGTGTTCATGTGGGTTTACATTGAGAGTCCAGCTGAAGCTGAGCTGATCTCCATCAGAGGAACAGGACACTCTCCTCTTCTCACTGGATACACAGTTGTACGTAACCTTCACTGAGGACACCTCCGCTGCAGATTATAGATCAAGAGGTCAGATTAGACTACAGCTCAGATTAGATTAAATCTCAGATTAGACTACAGCTCAGTCTGGATTACAGCTCAAATTATATTACAGCTCAGTCTGGATTATATAGTCTGGACAGTTTAGATTAGATTATAGCAGAGATTAGATTACAACTCAGATTATATTATAGCTGAGATTAGATTACAGCTCAGATTAGATTACAGTTCAGTCTAGATTACATCTCAGTCTAGATTACAGCTCAGTCTAGATTACAGCTCAGCCTGGATTGCAGCTCAGATTAGATTACAGCTCAGATTAGATTACAGCTCAGCCTGGATTAAAGCTCAGATTAGATTACAGCTCAGATTAGATTACAGCACAGCCTGGATTACAGCTCAGATTAGATTTCAGCTCAGATTAGATTGCATCTCAGTCTGGATTGCAGCTCAGATTAGATTACAGCTCAGATTAGATTGCATCTCAGTCTGTATTACAGCTCAGCTTGGATTACAGCTCAGATTAGATTGCATCTCAGTCTAGATTACAGCTCAGATTAGATTTCAACTCAGATTAGATTACAGCTCAGCCTGGATTGCAGCTCAGATTACATTACAGCTCAGATTAGATTACAGCACAGATTAGCTTGCATCTCAGTCTGGATTACAGTTCAGATTAGTTTACAGTTCTGCCAGTTCTGTATAATAGCCTCATTACTCAATGGTTCTCTTACTGAATCAGTACCAGGTGGGGTTTTTGAGCTCCAGTGGTCGCTGGATATCAGTAGAAACCCAATTCTATGCCCTTGTGTAGACCTACCTTCAACAATCAGCTGTAAAAGATGTTTGCCTCTGTCTGTCCCGTCTGAATCAAAGGTCTCTAAAGTGTATCTTCCTGAATCGTCCTTCTCTGTTCTGCTGATGATCATGGTTCTGTTCTCAGTAACAAACTGCCATCTTGGATCTGAAGGTGTATTTATGATGTTTGAGGCTCTAAATCTGAAAATGACAACATCAGGTCCTCTGCTGTTCTTCTTTAAGCTCAATTCAGACTCAGAGGTCAGCTGCAGGTACAGTGGACGTCCCAGAGCTCCATAACACTGAGACGTCTCAGTAATCCTGCAGTCAGAACCTACTGTAATCAGACCTGCAGAGGAAGAACATCAGGAACATCATCAGTAATCTCTAATCTAATAAAGTCTAATTCTCTGATAATCTTTCAAATAGGAACAGCCTGGAGATTGAACACAGACAGTAGAATATTCTTTAATATTAAAATAATAATATAATATATATGATATACAGTTGAAACCAGAAGTTTACATACATCATATAAAAAGACACATATGCATGTTTTTCTCACTAGAATTAACTTTTACCATTTTAGGTCAATTAGGATTTCCCAAATAATTTCTATTTGCTAAATGCCAGAATAACGAGAGAGGGTTTTGTAATGCAATTTTTATTACTAAAAATAATCATTTGTATTATTATTTATTTTATTATTATTAATTTGGCAGGAATTTTGACCCATTCCTCCTGACAGACCTGGTGTAACTGAGCCATGTCTGTAGGCTGCCCTGCTCGCACATGCCTTATCAGACAGCATCTTCACCAGGTGTTTAGCTTCTGTTCTTGGGCTGATTTGGGCACATTTCTGACCAAAGCACGTCCTTCATCTCTGGGAAACTGAACCTGTCTCCTTCCTGAGTGGTGTGAGGGCTGGACAGTCCCATCTTGTTTGTACTGGAGTATAATTGTTTGTACAGATGACTGAGGCGCCTTCAGGCTTCTGGAAATTGCACCCAAAGATAAGCCGGACATGTGCAGGTCCACAATTCTCTTCCTGACCTCTTCTCTGATTTCTCTTGACTTTCCCATGAAAGTGTTTCAGGTGTGCCTTCAAATACATCCACAGGTGTGTCTCAAATTAACTCAGATGTTGCCAATAAGCCTATCAGAAGCTTCCAAAGACATGACGTCATCATATGGGCTGTACCAACTTGTTTAAAGGCATAGTAATCTTACTGTATTTAAACTTTTGGACTTAAGAAAGTAATAAAAATTGCCTTGAAAGTCCTCTCTCATTATTCTGGCATTTAGCAAATAGAAATAATTTTGGGAGTTTTGGGAGAATTCTAAATAAAAAATAGTGAGAAAAAGCATGCATGTGCGTCTTTTCCATAATATATGTAAATTTCTGCTTTCAGCTGTATATACAACGAATAAAATAAATATTGATCTTTTAAATTGAATTATATATTGAATATTGATTTTTAAGTAAATATATTTCCAAAAGGTGCTATTAAAATGAAAGGCCACCAGATGTTGGCAACAACCCATCCAATCCACACATGCAAAGAAATCGAACCACAGAAGTCCATACATTAAGTTATTACTGGTTGTAATCCAAAGAATAACCCAAGTAATCCAAAGAGAATATGTAATGTAATATGATTACTTTCAGATTCTTTTAGGATACTGAAAGTATTCAAATTCAGGACAAAACATATGTGTCTACATCAAAAAATCTCATCACCACATGAGATAAACCTCATGTCTAAAACACACTCCTAAAAAACAGCTACAAAGAGTTCTTTGAGTGCTGCCCCACTGGTAGGGTTGGCTCTTACAGTCCCTCAACCTAAACATCATCAAACATCTGCGAATAGCTTTTAAAAGAGCAGAGCAACACAAACTCACAGCTAGGAGAGGTTTGCAGGAAAATAGAAATCTAAAAAAAAATCCCCCGAGCAGGAACTGAAAGACTCTTAGCTGCTATTAACAGAGATTACAAGCATGTGGCTTCTCAGCAAAGGGTCTTACTAGATGCTGACCATGCAGCCCAAGTGTTTGCTTCTGGCTCATTTCCTTATTTGATATTTTGAAACCATAAAAGATGGAAATAATTTTTTATTAAATTATTAAAGAAATGTTTAGCTTTAGCTTTATGCCTTTTGGAAATCAGGTCGTCCTTCACTGACTTAGCTATTCACAGTCATAGACATTTTGACCAGGGGTGCCAACACTTCTGCATGCTACTGTATATATGTATATATAGTGTTAATGTCACCCAAAAACTATGTATTACTGTGTATCTATTTCCTGATTTTTTTTTTTACTTTCTGGCAGTTGTTCTTTATACTCTGTCAGAATTTCATGGTGAATGGACCAATAGAAATGCTCCAAAATGAAGTGAAATAAAAGTAAATGTAGATTTTTACACTGAATTCCATAGAAAGTTGTTTTCTATTAAAACACACAAACTCTACAGGTGTGAAATGAGGAAACTCACCCTCAGCAGATCCTGAGAACATCAGCAGAACTCCACAGAGGACCAGCATGTTTACTTAGTCCAGAGCAGTAAACAGCAGCAGTAACACACAGTCCTTCAGTCCCGGAAAGGTTATAAACTGAAGCAATGCTACATTTTTGTAAGAGCTCACTTCCTGTTTCCATTCTAAGTGAAACCTCCAGAGTATTAAAATTAGAATGATAAGAATTTATAATAATAATAATAATAATAATAATAATAATAATAATAAATAAGTTTTGAGAAACTTTGCTGGTTCAACCTGACCTAAAATTAATCTTTTTACCTTATTTACCTTTAGTGGCTTTGCTCACTTTACAGAGGTCCTAGGATGTTAATCTGTGTTTATCTTGTCATGGTTGAATTATAAAAGAGTTTAGTGGATGGAAGTGACAAACCGTCAATCTCAAATGCTGCCATTCCTCCTTCAAAACTGAAAACAGAGCTGGAAAAACAGGCCAGTCCCAAACCCCTAAAACTGTTACATCACAGTCCTGTTATATTTACACCCCCAACATTTACATAATCTCACGTTAAAGATGGGGAATCGGTAAAATGCGATGGCGTATGTAATGTTGTTGACAATGAAAAAAAGCTCATCACCTCCACACTCCCACACCTAGTTGTGTAAATAGGGGTTGCCATGGGAACCAGGCCTCATGACCATGGCTTTTCCTGTTTCAGTTTAGGCTGGGTATTTGTGCTAGGCTAAAAGCTAACCTTGTTGCTATCTCTTTAGCTAGATAAACACACACTGTGCTGAATGCTATGCTATGCTGTGCATTATGGTCACCATCATGGTGACGCAAACCAGCCAATCAGAGCAGGTGGGGGGTTCACAGGGTGATGAATAGGGTGGTAAAAAGTAGCCATATTTCTTCAGCACTAGCGACACTAGCGTTACTGCTACTAAGTGCAGACTCTGGAGTTATGACCAGTTGCAACACAACGGCTATAAACATTATATGATTTTGCTCAAATGCTTCATATTAACCCATTCATTTTGGACTCGCTCGGGACTAGCTCGGGCTAGTGACTCCACAAAACCTCTAAAGCTGCCCTGTGTTAACTGAACACCTTCAGATGTTAGCAGAAGGTCCTGCAAGTTGGGAGGTGGGACCTCCACAAACATCAATGAGACTAGGGCACCTATGGCCCTGTCGCGGCTCACAGGTTGTACTTGGTTGGAGCACTTTTGCTAGATACTGACTGGTCACTTGCTGCCTAATATATCCACCCCCTGACTGGAGCCACTGGAACCAGATTGTCAGTGTTATTGACTTCACCTAAAAGCAGTAGCTCAGCTGAGGAAATGGATACAGGGTAACACTTTATTTGAATAGGAGAAATTGTCGTACCTTTAATGTACATCAAACTATTAACTTTGAACTCTACTGTAATTTACTCAGATCAGAATCCACCCTCAAACCCTAACCCTAACCCAGATTATAACCTCAACTCAAAACCTACAGCTAAACCTCACCCTGGTCCTAAACCTAACTGTGGTTCTAACCATAACTCTGTCGCCTTTGGCTGCTCACCGGGGGTCTTAGTTTTTCTTATGTTGTTGATTTCTTGCCTTTTTACTGAGAGAACACAGAGAGAAAACGAAACAGCATCACTATCCTGTTAGACTTTGGAATAATTAGCTATATAACTAAGCTGTAGCCTAGCTTAAATAACTAAGCTAGGCTACACTAGGCTATTTTGGGTGGTTGTGGCTCAAATCAGTACGTAAACCAGCCAATCAGAGCATTTTTATTCCATGGGTCATTGTAAAAGAAAAAAAACTATAAACTTAAAATAACAAATCCAGAGCTTTATTATTATTGTGTAATAATATATTCGTTATTAATTGCTACATCATTAATTTGAGAATCTAAGAGATTACTTTAATTTCTCAGTATTTTGAGATGCTTCATTCAGAGCTAAAATAACAGGGTGGTAAATGGGCTTGTAAAACAACATCTGAGCTTTTCACCCTCAGCCAAAGTGATATACCTACTATTTATACATCAAACAATATCTTAAATCCTCAATAAAGGCATTCTGGGACACATGTAGAGGCTATAAGATCACATCTCTCAGTTTTAGAGAAGAAACCTGGACTGTGATTTTCCTCCAAGTATTTTACAGTCAAGCAAAATGAAGCAGAAATTCCAGGAACACAAAAGAACACAAAATCCATCCTAGACGAATCTCCTGTAGAACTGAACACACTTCCTGACACTGAAGAACTTTGATACTTGGATTGGAAAGTTTGTACTAAGCAATTCTTCTCCTGCAGGGTTTCACTGAAAGCTGGAGAGACTGTCAGCTTCTCTACTCCTGGATCCTCTCAATTGGATTTTCTTCATGATCAAGGTTGGTCTACAGAGCCTCCTTCTCCTCCACCACCTCTGCAACACAAACCACAGTGGAGGTTGATCATCTAAAAGCACAGTAGAAGCTTCACAGCTCCATGTTTTACACCAAGACCAGGTTTACTGACTTTCTCCTGACTGTGTTTATGTTAACCCAACTACTCCACTCTGGACCATCAGGACTCCTGTAGGGTCGTTGTGAGAGGTTCAAGGTGATCCAGGCTATAATTCGGTATATAGGAGTATACTTCAGCTGATGAATCAAGACAGTTACCAACAAATGTAGAACCTGAGAAGATCTTGGAAGTGAGCATCACTCTGTCAAACTGACTCCCCTGCTCAAGACTTTGATGGTCAACATGATTACAAAGCTGGCCATCCATGGGAAAACATACCCCGTTGGTAAATTAGCTGGATATCCAGTATAGTGTATGTGGTAGGATGCTGGTCATGCTGGTAGACCAGCTTACCCATCAAACCCAAACAAAAGGATACCCTATGCTGGTCAAGAGCTAAGCTGGTCCACCATCTTAACCAGCCTGACCAGTTTGACCAGCTTGATCTGGACATGCTGTTTTTAAAGCAGGGTCATGTTCTACTGTAGATGTTTTCTGGTGGAGTCTTCAACCTGGAGCAAACACTGAACTCTTACTGTCTGCTGATGTTCTGATGTTCTGCTTGATGCTCTGTTTCCTGATGATTCTGGCATGGATGTGAAAGCCTGCTAACAATGACAGCAGGACGATGATCTCCAAAGCCCAGACCAAAACAAACACCACAAATTGTTCTTGGGAGAAGGAGAGTGGAGGAGCTTATATTAGGTGTTGATCATACACAGGTAATCAGAATTTACACAAAAAAAGCAAATTAGAAAACACCACTGCCTTCTACATAGCCAGTGAGGTTCAATTCCTCACTCAGGCCAAAAGGCCTCACTACCGCCCAATGGTTAAACTGTACAAGGGACATTGCGTTTGAGAGGGGTCTGCTTGCTTGCAAATTATTAAAATCATAAAAAAGCTAGACTTACCAGGACACCAGGACGAGGGCAGGGGTAGTTCAATAGTTTTGGATCCTTTACTAACATGGTTCTCTATAGAGCAGCTGATGTTTCCAGTACTGTCTTTATCCAGCAGGAGAGTCCGGTTCCCATCAGTCAGTCGGTGTCCATGTGAGTCTACATTGAGAGTCCAGCTGAAGCTGAGCTGATCTCCATCAGAGGAACAGTACACACTCCTGTCCACACTGGACCAGCAGCTGTATGTGATCTTCACTGAGGACACCTCCGCTGCAGATTATAGATCAACAGCTCAGATTAGACTACAGCTCAGATTAGATTACAGTTCAGATTAGATTACAGTGCATTTTAGATTACAGCTCAGATTAGATTACAGTTCAGATTAGATTTCAGTTCAGATTAGATTACAGCTCAGATTAGATTACAGCTCAGATTAGATTACAGTTCAAATTAGATTACAGTTCAGATTAGATTACAGTTCAGATCAGATTACAGTATAGTCCAGATTACCTCTCATAATTCTGAGCTATTATATTTGCTATGTTTCCAATATTGTGGCCTTGCTTCATAAACAGTGGCAGAACAGTGGTTCAGTAAAGAGTGTATCTGACAGTAGTCTGATGTAGTGGATTCTATTAGTAGGTCAGATGGTGTAAATTGCACATTGTGTAGCAGTGTGATGTGATTAGAGGTTGTGTAGACCTACCTTCAATAATCAGCTGGAACTGATATTTGCCTCTGTATGTCCCTCCTGAATCATAGGTCTCTAAACTGTAGTTTCCTGAGTGGTTCTTCTCTGCTCTGCTGATGATCATGGTTCTGTTCTCAGTAACAAACTGCCATCTTGGATCTGGGTGTTTTTGTATGATTTTTGGTTTTTTAAATGTGAGAATAGGATCAGAAGTATTTCCACTGCTGTTCTTCTTTAATTTTAATTCAGACTCAGAGGGCAGCTGCAGGTACAGTGGACGTCCCAGAGCTCCATAAAACAGACAAGGCTGATTAGATATGCAGTCAGAACCTACTGCAATCAGACCTGCAGAGGAAGAGCATCAGGAACATCATTAGTAATCTGACAGACTGGAGTTTGTGGAACTCTAACAGTAGAAGAGCACTGAATCAGAGTGTGATGAGGAAGTGAGATGAGTGATGTATAAATATGCAAATGCTTGATGTTGTAATTAGGTAATGTCATGTCCTCTACAGAGGTGTACTTCTGCACTTTCTACAGCATAATACAGCTACAGTACTGAATTTACCATAAGAACATTAAATGTGGCGTGTGCAAAAGTTCCCTAAAATGATCAGAGGTGCCAACATTTTTGCATAAGACTGTAAAAATCAACCATTTATAACACACAAAAAAACTCCAACTTTCCAGTCTATGCCTATGGTTTGTCTGGAGGATGCAGAATGAAGCTGACGCTGAAAAGAACACCCTGCCTACAGTGAAGCATGGCGGTGGCTCTGTGATGTTCTGGGGCTGCTTCAGCCCAGACCAGAACAAACACCACAAATTGTTCTTGGGAGAAGGAGAGTGGAGGAGCTTATATTAGGTGTTGATCATACATAGGTAATCAGACTTTACACAAAAAAAGCAAATTAGAAAACACCACTGCCTTCTACATAGCCAGTGAGGTTCAATTCCTCACTCAGGCCAAAAGGCCTCACCACCGCCCCATGGTTAAACTGTACAAGGGACATTGCGTTTGAGAGGGGTCTGCTTGCTTGCAAATTATTAAAATCATAAAAAAGCTAGACTTACCAGGACACCAGGACGAGGGCAGGGGTAGTACATTAGTTTTGGATCCTTTACTAACATGGTTCTCTACAGAGCAGCTGATGTTTCCAGTACTGTCTTTATCCAGCAGGAGAGTCCGGTTCCCATCAGTCAGTTGGTGTTCATGTGGGCTTACATTGAGAGTCCAGCTGAAGCTGAGCTGATCTCCATCAGAGGAACAGGACACTCTCCTGTTCACACTGGTCCAGCAGCTGTATGTGATCTTCACTGAGGACACCTCCGCTGCAGATTATACATCAACAGCTCAGATTAGACTACAGCTCAGATTAGATTACATCCCAGATTAGATTACAGCTCAGATTAGATTACAGTTTAGATTAGATTACAGGTCAGATTAGATTTCAGTTTAGATTAGATTACAGTTCAGATTAGATTACAGCTCAGATTAGATTACAGTTTAGATTAGATTACAGGTCAGATTAGATTTCAGTTTAGATAAGATTACAGTTCAGATTAGATTACAGCTCAGATTAGATTACAGCTCAGTCTGGATTACAGCTCAGATTAGATAACAGTTCAAATTAGATTACAGTTCAGTCCAGATTACCTCTCATAATTCTGAGCTATTCTATTTGCAATGTTTTCAATATTGTGGCCTTGCTTCATAAACAGTGGCAGAACAGTGTTCAGTAAAGAGTATATCTGACAGTAGTCTGATGTTGTGGATTTCATCAGTAGATCAGACGGTGTAAATTGTACATTGTGTAGCAGTGTGATGTGATTAGAGGTTGTGTAGACCTACCTTCAATAATCAGCTGGAACTGATATTTGCCTCTGTCTGTCCCTCCTGAATCATAGGTCTCTAAACTGTATCTTCCTGAATCGTCCTTCTCTGCTCTGCTGATGATCATGGTTCTGTTCTCAGTAACAAACTGCCATCTTGGATCTGGATGTTTGTATCTGATTGTTTGGTTTTTAAATGCGAGAATAGTAGTTTCAGTAGTAGTTCCACCGCTGTTCTTCTTTAATTTTAATTCATACTCAGAGGGCAGCTGCAGGTACAGTGGACGTTCCAGAGCTCCATAAAACAGACAAGGCTGATTAGATGTGCAGTCAGAACCTACTGCAATCAGACCTGCAGAGGAAGAACATCAGGAACATCATCAGTAATCTGACAGACTGGAGTTTGTGGAACTCTAACAGTAGAAGAGCACTGAATCAGAGTGTGATGAGGAAGTGAGATGAGTGATGTATAAATATGCAAATGCTTGATGTTGTAATTAGGTAATGTCATGTCCTCTACAGAGGTGTACTTCTGCACTTTCTACAGCATAATACAGCTACAGTACTGAATTTACCATAAGAACTTTAAATGTGGCGTGTGCAAAAGTTCCCTAAAATGATCAGGGGTGCCAACATTTTTGCATAAGACTGTAAAAATTTACCATTTATAACACACAAAAAACTCCAGCTTTCCAGTCTATGCCTATGGTTTGTCTGGAGGATGCAGAATGAAGCTGACGCTGAAAAGATCACCCTGCCTACAGTGAAGCATGGCGGTGGCTCTGTGATGTTCTGGGGCTGCTTCGCTTCCTCTGGCTCTGGACACCCCAGGAGAACATCATGCCTTCAGTGAGGAAGCTGAAGCTTGTGCATCATTGGACCTTTCAACAGGACACTGATCCCAAGCAGACCTCCAAGGCTTGGTTTCAGAAGAAGACCTGGAAGATTCCGGACTTGGACCTGACTTGGACCTGACTTGAACCCCTATGAAACTCATTGGTGGGATGTGAAGAATTGGTTGCAGTAGCAAACCCAAGAGTCTTAGTGAACTGGAGGCCACTACCCATGAGGAACGGGCTAAGATTCCTCAGGATTGCCTGGCTATGCATCATGTTTGCAGCAGAAGGGTTCTCTACTGAGTACTAAAGACAATTAGAGGTGAGCATTATGGAAGCCATCAGATTATGAGCTGTAGACTCATGGATGAGAGAGGTGAGCTATATATATATAGGGCCTAATATATGGTCTTCAGTGCTTTTATCATTACAGTGAATAATCAGACATTGAAGCAAAACCACAAACTAATATAGAAGTGTTGTGACACGTCCACTCAGCATGGTCATGTGACCACTAACCACCTCAGTAACTGTCAATCAGCACTGAAACCCAGAGGTGGTGGTGTTACAGTGGCTGCACGCACAGTTCTAGCAGCTCCGTTAGAGGCTGAGACGCTGCTGTACGGGTCTGCAGTTCAGTCGGAGCGTCTGAAGGTCGGAGACTCACGGTCAAAGTACAGGTGTGTGTGAGTGTAAGTCAGTCAGTCACATGACTGAACCCACGTCCGAATGACCATCACGATCCCACCATCAGCACACACTGTGTGTTGCTTTACACTCCTACACAGGAACTGAGCAGCTGCTCTGAAACCTGCAGTAGAAACCAGTGATAAGAGGTAGCTGATTTACCCAGAGTGACCGGCCTACCGTGATCCTGCTGTGTGCACCGGCTCACTGCAGACACTGGTAGCACTGGTGATACCGCTAATACTGTGGTGGACGTTATGGCTGTTAATTTTGTAAATAAAATAAAAAAAGTTTGTTTTTTTTATTCCACTTATTATTTTAAATAATAAAATAAAATGTGATTATTACACAGACTATATTTATATTGGAGCCGAAAGCTATTTTGAAAGCCTTTCCCAGCCCAACCAACACACCCACGTGAGGCTCACATGGATAGTACATGGGCAGGGTGGATTCCTGGTGGGTTTGGGCCCTGAGTGGGTTTGTATATGTGTTGTTACTGGGACCCAGTTGGGCTTCCCAAATGAGCCCCATCATTACAGCCCACATTAACCTTAATCCCATCTAGGCCCCATGTGCCGATGTACAACCCAGATGGGGCCCATATTTTACCCCTCCTCGTCCCATGACTGACCCTGGTGGGCTCTTCAACACACACACTCTCTATCATACAAACCCTAACTCTCTCTCTCACACACACACACATTCTCAGCTAAAACCATCTATCTCCCGGACACTGTAAGGTGTTATTGGTGTTTAGAGGAGTGTGCGTTAATAAATGCTTCAGTTTTTATAACACGAATTCATATTTATTTATAAAACCTTCAGAACTCTGATCAATAATTATTGCTTCTCTAGCTGGAAATTAGTGATTGAGATATAAGAGATGTAAGAGACACGGCTGTACTCACCAGGACACTCCTGCAGATCAATAGTTTGGCTTCCATGGCTAACATGGTTCTCTACAGAGCAGCTGATTGTTCCAGTACTGCCTTTATCCAGCAGGAGAGTCTGGTTCCCATCAGTCAGTTGGTGTTCATGTGGGCTTACATTGAGAGTCCAGCTGAAGCTGAGCTGATCTCCATCAGAGGAACAGTACACACTCCTTTTCACACTGGACCAGCAGCTGTATGTGATCTTCACTGAGGACACCTCCGCTGCAGATTATAGATCAACAGCTCAGATTAGATTACAGCTCAGATTAGATTACAGTTTAGATTAGATTACAGTTTAGATTAGATTACAGCTCAGATTAGATTACAGTTTAGATTAGATTACAGTTCAGATTAGATTACAGCTCAGATTAGATTACAGTTTAGATTAGATTACAGTTCAGATTAGATTACAGCTCAGATTAGATTACAGTTTAGATTAGATTACAGCTTAGATTAGATTACAGCTCAGATTAGATTACAGTTTAGATTAGATTACAGTTCAGATTAGATTACAGCTCAGTCTGGATTACAGCTCAGATAAGATTACAGCTCAGCCTTGCAGCCTTGTTCGATGAACAGGTGCAGAACAGCAATTCAAGAGTGTATCTGACAGTAGTCTGATGTAGTGGATTCAATCAGTAGATCAGACGGTGTAAATTGTACATTGTGTAGCAGTGTGATGTGATTGGAGGTTGTGTAGACCTACCTTCAATAATCAGCTGGAACTGATATTTGCCTCTGTCTGTCCCTCCTGAATCAAAGGTCTCTAAAGTGTATCTTCCTGAATCGTCCTTCTCTGCTCTGCTGATGATCATGGTTCTGTTCTCAGTAACAAACTGCCATCTTGGATCTGGATGTTTGTGTCTGATTGTTTGGTTTTTAAATGTGAGAATAGGATCAGTAACAGTTTCACTGATTATCTTCTTTAATCTTAATTCAGACTCAGAGGGCAGCTGCAGGTACAGTGGACGTCCCAGAGCTCCATAAAACAGACAAGGCTGATTAGATATGCAGTTAGAACCTACTGTAATCAGACCTGCAGAGGAAGAACATTGAGTGCATTAATCTGATCCAGTGAAGTCTAATCTTCTGTAAATACAGTAAATAAGAGACAGGCTGGAGTTTGAGGAAATGACAGTACAGAAGCACGTTGACGAGAAAGGGACTTCCCCAGTTCTCACATTAGCAGTATGTATACATGCCTGCATTCTCACTTGTCACTGATATATATTTATATATATATATATATACACACACATACACACACACACACACACACACACACACACACGCACACACATCATGATTGTATATTAACCTTGTATCTTCATTGTTTTCCACTTTTCTCCATAACGTGAATCTGCCAGTTGTTCTTTATATTCTGTCAAAAGGTCATGATGAATGGGCCAATAGAAATGCTCCAAAATGATATATGGTGAAAAATAGAATTCTGATATATTATATATTATAATAAATTAAATTCTGTTAGATCTAACATATATTTCTCACATATTGTAGTACATATGTATTTATATATATATATATATATATACACCCATCATCGCCATCTTGGTTTTAGGTTGTGTTTGTCATGTGGCTGTTCATTGTCTGGTTAATGTGTTACACCTGTGGGCTGGTGTATTTAAGGAGGGCTAGTGTCAGCTGCCGGTTGCCGAGAAATACTCTTAGTGCACCGCATGCACCCAGGTTATTGAGTTCACGGTAGAGACTCAGGATTCATCGGTCTAGTCTGTAGAGTCCATCCTCGTACAGAGGACTCTTTCAACCTAGCTAGCTTAGCAGGGAAAGTTAACTAGCCAGGCAGCTCTTGTCTCAGGGTCCATTAGGGAGCTACTGCAGGTCTGCGGCGATCTCTTGCCAAGCTTCATAGGTTCTGCAAGCTGGGGTCCTGGAGCTCCAGGAGTGAGCGACTCTCCAGCTCGTTTCAGCAGTTAGCTCTCCTCATTGTTGGACCAGATCAGTCGTCTAGGTCTGGCGGCTGACTCCTCACGCTCTCAAGTCTAGTAAGTTCAATGCGCCTGACTAGCGCTACTCTATATGTCCTAGTTCATAGCTTTCCCAGGCTCGGCTTGGAGGTTTATGTGTCTGAGTAATGGTATTGGCTCAGCCCCGGCAGCTAGCACTGCCCTAGTGCCTCACCAGCCCCAGGTGTGTTCTTTTGGTTTGCCCAGTATTGGTTGTCACGGTTGTTTCTGTTCCTCCTTATCCCTGGTAATCGTTGCTGCATTTCTGTTTTGTTTACGGTTTATTGTGATCAATAAACTCTCTCGCCTTGGTCCATCCCCTGCGAGTGTTCACCCATTCTTGTCAGACCGTGTGGATCATGACATCGAGGTTATTATTTCACCATAGATTAATTTCTGAATGCTCTTAAAGTTCAGATATTAGTCCTGTGTTTAAATCTGAATAATAACTTATTGGAATATAATTATAATAATCATTATCTGCATTATTAGAGCAGATGTCACTTCTTTAAATAAATAAAAATGTTTTAAATAGTAATATTTATATTTAGAATTTAGAGGAAATATTGTCCATGGTTTATGAAACACAACACAAACGTTAATTTCCCTAAAAAACACTGCCTATAAACAGTAAAACCAGAGGAACTGATCATGTAGGGTGGGCTCTTAAGTTTTTCCAGAGCTGTATATGCAACACTATTTTAAAATGGCCATTTTTAAATACCCATCATTCTATCAACATACAGCATACAGACATATATATATATATATATATATATATATATATATATATATATATATATATATATATATATATATATATATATATATATTTATATATATATATTGTGTGTGTGTGTGTGTGTGTAATGTATATTTACAATATGTGAAACAGCAAAGATGCCAAGTCATAATGGAGCATTTCTATTGGTCCATTAATTAAGACATTCTGATACAGTGTAAAGAATTACTGCCAGATTCACATTATGAAGTGAAAATGGTCAAAATTGACATTAAATGACTGCATTTCATATATAAAGGATAAAGGTGCACGTATTTGTCACTGTACAGTGTGGACTGTACAGCGAAATGTGTCCTCCGCATTTAACCCATCTGGTAGTGAACACACACTCACACACACACATGTGTTAGGGGCAGTGAGTACACACACACACCCAGAGCGGTGGGCAGCCACCTCCAGCGCCCGGGGAGCAGAGAGGGTAAAGGGCCTTGCTCAAGGGCCCAACAGTGGCAGCTTGCCGAGCCCGGGAATCGAACCCACAACCATGTGTATTATAAACTCTACAGGTGTGAACTGAAGAGGAAACTCACCCTCAGCAGATCCGGAGAACATCAGCAGAACTCCACAGAGGACCAGCATGTCCATTTAGTCCAGAGAACAGCAGCAGTAAAACACAGTCCTTCAGTCCCGCACAGCGTCCACTCTGACATACACCCTAATATTTAGTGTGATAGAAGAAAAGGAAGTAACACTACAGCCCACTTCCTGTTGGAGCTCAAGTACAAAAGTAAAGATGCCCATTTCAAGTAATGTAACCATCCCTGCGCCTCTGCTTCTGTGCGTCCTATAGGTTGGCATGGGTGCTAAGTAATGCATTTGACCGTTTTTCACTTTGTGAGCTATTGGCAACACTGCCCCCATTGGTTTGCAGTGGTACTGCTCTGCCCCGTATCCATAAGCTTTCAAAAAATACACACTACTGTATTTAACTGTATTTAATATTGAGCATAAATGGGCATATAATCTGTCTGAGTTGGGGAGTTGGGAAGAATAATGCAATCAAATCCTCACAGCAATTCTCAATAAAATATACTAGAAAGCCGTCTTCTCTGGACACTAAAGACAGTTACTCCGACAAAAGCAGGATCAACTCTTTTTAATACCCTTGAGTTTACAAAAAAATGTGAATGAGCAGGTGTCCCAATACTTTTGTCCATTTACAAGGACACTAGAGCCTTACAGTAACTTTATTCAAAATGCAAAGCACCAGGGATGAGCACAAACTAGAGAGAACACTAGGTGAGGATTTTAAGGTAGGCTGGTTAGACACCACCAAGGGTCAGGTGAGTCCAATACCAACCGCCAGGTAAGGGGTGGAGCTTGGAAGGGCCAAACCTGAACATTGAGCTCATGTCCAGAGTCCCTGTGTAGTGGCTGATATGTCCAGGAAGAGGGAAGACATGGTAAATGTAAAAATAGACAGAGCACATGGTCCAGAGCCCTGTGTAGTAACTGATGGGTCCAGGGGGGGAGCCATTGTGCCCAAAAAAATGTCCATTGGTCCATTTCCTGTCCTCCATCCCTGCACAGCTGTTTGTTAGTAGTCTGTTAGTGCTCGTCTGGCCTGTTCGTCCTGGTCTTGGTTCAGGTCGGCCCGCAGAGCCTCCTCCCCCTCCTTTTCTTACCTAAAGGCATCACAGTGGAAACAGTTGACCTTTGGGTGACCCTTGCACCGACATCCCTTTCATGTTTGGACTTTCGACTTCAGATCATCATATGAATGTATAATCTGATTATTAAATGAATGTATAATATCTGGCCACTTTATCGGAAACCCCTCCCTTGTTGCTCCACCTTGCTGGTGCTCAGTTAGAGCCTGCAGCTCATCTGCTGATGTCCAGCTTGTGTCAATCGTCCTCCAGACCTTCATCAGGGGTCAGTTTCTGACCACAGAGCTGTCCTAGGCTGGATATTATTGGATGGTGGACCTGCTTTTAACCCAGTGGGCCTGTGGTCAGAAACCGACGGCCAGTAGAGGGGCTGATCAGCAACAGATGAGCCGTCACTGTCACTGTAACTGTAGATGGAGGTCATGAAGGTGGGGGTTTCCAATAAAGTGGCCAGTGAGTGTCTTTTAAATGGGTGGATGGTCAGAACACACAGGTCTTACCCTCGGCTGCTCTCTGCTTCTTGTAGATTCTGGTGTAGATGTAAAACGCTCCTACCAACAGAGACACCAGGATGATGACCTCAAACAGCCACACGGACACAAACACCCTGAAACCTGAGGAGCGAGGACAGGAACGGAGCATCAGACCCATGTTCTCAAGATGATTAGAAGCCTAATTGCCATTTTCTTAGAGATTTCCTACTCAATGCGCTGCGGCTGCACCGTCCCGTTTGCAGTGTTGCAGCACACATCTGGGTTTACCACCGTGTTCACACTTGTTCATGAGTCATTTCTCAAACGTGAAAAACCACAAGTGTGTGAAGTGAAGGCTGCTGTTGAAATTGAAAGCTTTTGCCATGGAATCTGTGAGAGAACTGCCAGACACTCGGTAAGAAGAGTGCTAAGAGGCATCGGGCTACACGCCATGGAAAAAGTGCAGCAGGGCAATTAAAGCAACGATATGTAGATTTCACCTTAAATCGTGTTGATGCTCCACAGACTGAGTGAAAGGCTGTAACTGTCAGCTTGTCCATAAATGCATGTCTAATGCTGTCCATGAGGGGGCGCTCAAAGCATGTTTGTATTTACTGCAGTGAAGTGAAACTGAATTACACTCCGTGCCTGTAGGGGGAGCCCAGGAGCAAGAAATACCAATTCTTACAAAATGCTGCTTTAAGTCCAGTTTAAGTTCTCAGCTCTGATAGAGGCTCTCTCACCATCCCCAACCATCTGCTATAGACCTGCTGCTGAACTGGAGACTAACTGGAGACTAACTGGAGACTAAGTGGATTACAATGAGATTACAGAGCCAGGTTAAGGGTTAGGATTAGGTTTTGGGGTAAGGGGTTAAGGTTAGGATTAGGACCAAGGTAAGGATTATGTTTTGGGGTAGAGGTTAAGGTTAGGATTAGGACCAGAATTAGGGTTAGGATTAGGTGTTGGATTAGAGTTAAGGTTAGGATTAGGGTCAGGATGCTGGTTAGGATTAGATTTTGGATTAAGGTTAAAGTCAGGATTAGGGTCAGGATGCTGGTTAGGATTACGGTTAAGGTTAGGGTAAAGGTTAGGTTTAGGGGGAGAATGCTGGTTAGGATTAGGTTTTGGATTAGGGGTTAAGGTTAGGGTTAAGAACAGGATTAGGAGTTAAGGTTAGGGTTAAGAACAGGATTAGGGTTAAGAACAGGATTAGGGTTAAGGTTAGGGTTAAGAACAGGATTAGGGTTAAGGTTAGGGTTAAGAACAGGAGTAGGGTTAAGATCTCTCCAAAAGCCAGCAAAGATAAAGACACCCATATTCATCATTAGTGTTGGACACAGATGGAATGGCCTTCGCCTATCCATGCAGTCAACACACACACACACACACACACATACACACACTGACAGTGAGAACACATGCCCGGTAGGCGCCGAAGGGAGCAGAGATGGTTAAGGGCCTTGCTTAAGGGCCCAACACTGACAGCTCAATGCACCACTGTTGACACACAAATCCTTTTACCAATAGCCCAGTGCTCTAACCACTGAGCCACCCCTGCCCCATACAGAAACCAAACCACAGCTGCCTGAACATTGCAGGAGCATTTTAAAGCCCTTATCTCAGAAAGGCTTTCCACACACTACGGTGTATTACTCAGTAATTACGGCGGCTTCTGTACAAAATGTTCTGTGGTAACAGAAGTCTGTAATAACACAATTTCGGCCTGCCGACGGGACTTGGGCTGTTTCAGGGGTTAAACTCGAGTCCCACAAATATAAGATACATTTTAACATTGTAAATTGTAAAAACTTCGTACGACAACAAAAATTTAATTTACAAAATTTTGACAAATCAGTCAGTTCTAAAAACTACAGTAACTAAACTAAATGTTATCATCATTACAGGTAGACACTCGTTAATTACAGGTAGACACTCTCACTGACCACTGACTTTATGTTTATTTGGGTTTATTCTAATGTTATATAGAGTTAATTACAGGTAGACACTCTCACTGACCACTGACTTTATGTTTATTTGGGTTTATTCTAATGTTATATAGAGTTAATTACAGGTAGACGCTCTCACTGACCACTGACTTTATGTTTATTTGGGTTTATTCTGATGTTATATAGAGTTAATTACAGGTAGACACTCACTGACCACTGACTTTATGTTTATTTGGGTTTATTCTGAAGTTATATAGAGTTAATTACAGGTAGACACTCTCACTGACCGCTGACTTTATGTTTATTTGGGTTTATTCTAATGTTATATAGAGTTAATACAGGTAGACACTCTCACTGACCACTGACTTTATGTTTATTTGGGTTTATTCTAATGTTATATAGAGTTAATTACAGGTAGACACTCTCACTGACCGCTGACTTTATTTTAATTATGTTATCATGATGAATAGGTCAATAGTAAAGCTCCAAAATGATCTGGAATGCATTATTTTACACTGACTTTCATTAAAAGACAGATTTATTTCTTATATATTTCTGTCTGCATGGTTGTTGCTGATGTACAATAGAAATGCTCTATATTCGAAAATGGCCAATAGGAAATAGACATTAATGGCATTAATATGGCATATATTACAATATGTGACACAGATATGTAAGATATAAGTAAATTCCATAAATAATAAGATGGCATAGATAGAGCTTTTTGCATGATGGAGCTGCTGCACTCAAATCTGCAGCAGAGACGAGCTGCAGGCTGTAAGAGCTTAGGTAAGAGGTAAGATGGCAGACCTGAAGTGAAAGACCTACTGTTATCTGACTGTGTGCATGAGCTCAGTGCAGACACGGGCGATTCTGTGGTGACAGCTGAAGTTCCTGATCCTTAAAAAAAACAGAAAAAACTATTTTTATTATTTATAACTGTGATTATTATCATCAGTATTTCTTAATTTAAATAATTAATAATTAATTTCTCATATTTGGGGTTTTATTGATCAGTTCATTGTGTAGCAGTGTGCTGTGATTAGAGGTTGTGTAGACCTACCTTCAATAATCAGCAGGAAATGATAAACACCTCTGTCTGTCCCTCTTAAATCAAAGGTCTCTAAACTGTATCTTCCTGAATCGTCCTTCTCTGCTCTGCTGATGATCATGGTTCTGTTCTCAGTAACAAACTGCCATCTTGGATCTGGAGGGTTTTGTCTGATTGTTCGGTCTCTAAATCTGAGAATGAAAGAAGTAGTTCCTCCGATGTTCTTCCTTAAGTTCAATTCAGACTCAGAGGGCAGCTGCAGGTACAGTGGACGTCCCAGAGCTCCATAACACTGAGACATCTCAGTAATCCTGCAGTCAGAACCTACTGTAATCAGACCTGCAGAGGAAGAACATCAGGAACATCCTTGACTAGTTCAGTGACATCAAAGACTGACTAGAAATCTGCAGGATGGCTTCATAGATTCAGAAGGAAGCGTGTGAGATAGACCTACCGTTGGAGGCTCCTGGACACATAAGCATCAGCATTAGCAGCAGCAGCATCTCAAATTCCAGCATTTTGGGCCTGAACAACACCAGAGGTTGCTGGAGCTTTACTTCTCAGAATTGCATAAGGAGGAAGTTGCACATTTGAGCACCTATTTCCTGACTTCAGTCATCGGCTTAAACCACAGACAGTGACCTACTGCAACTTTCAGCCTCACTGAAGCTGGTGTCCATTGTTCACAGTTTACGTTATGCATCGATCAGTCTAACATTAAAACATTTGGAGCATTTAGCAGAAGCTCTTCTCCAGAGTGACTCACAGAAGAGCTTCACTGTTTACTGAAGAAGAACCTCAGCTAGTTTAAATAGACTAAAATTCAGATCCTCTAATCTTAGACTCTACTAAACAGAGGTCAGTCTGGAGATTATAGTACTCATCTCCTAACCTGAGCACTCTCAGAAGAGGAGGGTCTTCAGTCTGGGTTTGAGGACAGCGAGCGCTGGACTCTGCTGTTCGGACACCCAGGGGACGTTCGCTCCACCACTTTGGTGCAGGACAGTAAAAAGTCTGGACGCTCGTCTTCCGTGGATCTTAAAGGATGGCGGGTCGAGCCGAGCCGTACTTGAAGCTGGAAGGGCTCTCGGTGCAGATCAGATTTTTGACCATCGCCATCATGGAATTGAATACAGCAATTCAGTTCATGGCCAGGGACCCTGTGCAGTGACTGATATGACCAGGAGGGGGCTGGAATGTTGACTGCAATTCCAAATTTTTAATACAGTACAACACATGGCCCAGAGCTCTGTGTAGTAACTGGTGGGTCCAGGAGGGGGAGACAAAGTGAAAAAAAAAGTCCATCTATGATCATAACCTCCATCACCATAATGCAACCTAGCACAGCTGTACAGATGTTGTTCTGCAATATACTGTAGATAACAGCTAGTTTTATGAATTCTAAGACTGTCCAGTTACTTATGTCACATTAAATAAAGGGACTTTGATTCAGATTCATCATTAAAATGGCACAACATTTAGCTACGACCTTTGTTTTTTTTATTGTAAATATATATTTTTTGCCAGTTTTAAAAACAATACAGCAAAAGACAAAGACTTGACCCAAAAAATAATGAGACCAACATGAGACCAAAATTAGCGAAAACATATTCAATAGCCCCTGACCACACGTCCACTGTAGTCGCTCCAGTGCGATGTAGCCAGGCAGTGGCCTGTTCCAAAATCGGTACATCCAGAAAGTTCATGAACTACAGGAAAGCTGATAATCATTGGCTGTCCAGGTCCAGGCCGCTGTTGTCTTTGCCGTTGTTCTGTCCCAGCCAACACGCTCACACTGGGCTAGGTGGGTTCCAGGTGGGCTTTTACACATGCTCTAGTTTTTACCAGGACCCAGTTGGGCTTCGCTAATGGGCCCCATCGTTGCAGCCCACCCTAGTCTCATATGGGTCCCATCTAATATTGTGGCGCATGAACCATGGCCATTAGGGGTCGATAACAAGCAAGTGGAGGCGGGGCTTAGCGAGGAGCAAGCAGCAAGCCAGCAAGGGTAAAAGGAGCCAATCAAACACTTCTCTGCTTTTTTTGTCTGTATTTCATCATCATTTGGGGTGGAGTTAAGGAGAGACGCAGCAGAGCTCAATTTTCAACCACTTGGGGGCGCACTGGCTGGATTTGGAACAGTAAAAGTGTCATTTAGCAGCATAAAAAGGCTTTTGTCAGACAAATCACTTATTTTACCATTTATTTAAGAGTAAATATGAGAAAAGGTTATATATATATATAAACAATATATGTAAATGTTATGATATTTATAATGCCTAAATCACATTAATTCATGTAATAAAGAAATTCAGGTCAGAATATTCTGTGTTTTCTCCTCAGTTGTAGTTCAATGGCCATTTTATTAGAAACCCCTCCATTCTATAGTAAAGGCCTGTAGACCATCTATTGAAGCACAGATCACTTAGCCGTGCCATCCGATGCTATCAGAAACTGATGACCAGTGATGAATAAATGGAGTAAAGGGGCTGATCAGCAACAGATGAGCCGTCACTGTCACTATAGCTGTCCGTGGAGGTGATAAAGGTGGGGGTTTCCAATAAAGTGGCCAGGGAGTGTCTTTTAAATGGTTGGATGGTCAGAACACACAGGTCTTACCCTCGGCTGCTCTCTGCTTCTTGTAGATTCTGGTGTAGATGTAAAACGCTCCTACCAACAGAGACACCAGGACGATGACCTCAAACAGCCACACGGACACAAACACCCTGAAACCTGAGGAGCGAGGACAGGAACGGAGCATCAGACCCATGTTCTCGAGATGATACAAACACCACACCGTGCTTAATAAAAGAATATATGCTATATCCAGCAGCCGCTAGGGTGTAGTGGGCAACACGCCCTTCCTGCGGCACACTGTGAAACCTGAGAAACCGCCGGCGGCTTTCACGGCTTGTGCATGACAGTCACTTCACTTCCAGACAGGACCTGCAGGTCCTTCACCAGCAATTTCTGAAAGAACGCTGCACAGGGAATCAATATATTGAGCAGAGTGATGCGCAGGAGGCCTTGGCTCACTTCTGCTCAGGTGTGTAGGGGGTGAGAATGCATGTGTGTATGTGTGTTGTGGTGCTGTGCCTGAGGCTGTATTCAGTGTTGTCCCTCCTTGTGATAACTGTTATTACTGTTATTACTGTTATTACTGCATGAGCCAGAAGATACTACCACCTTAAACACACAAGATGACTCATTCTTTGTCCAGGGGGGCTTATAAGCACAAATACAGCCATATACAATCATTTATCACCACTATCTAAGAGGAAATATACCCAGACTGGACGTCCTACCATTGCTCTCTGCAGACCCCGGTGATACTGTGGTGGACATTATGTCAGCTGTTGATTCTGGAATGCAAAAAAAAATGGAAAACTGTGATTATTATGAGCTTGATTTCACTTGTTTTATTTTGACATAAATAATGTCAAAAGAGCTACACCACATGGACAAAAGTATGGGGACGCTCGCTCGTTCATTTTTCCTGATTCTGCCATTAGCTGGTTTCAGGACAGAATCCAGCTCACCAGCGCACCGGTGGAGCTCAATCATTTTGGATTCCCGGCTGATGTGGTTCTCTACGTTGCAGATAACATATCCAGCGTCATGTTTATTTATCAGAAGGGTCTTGTTTCCATCCCGTTCTTGTATGGGTGTGATTCCGATGAGGGTCCAGCTGAAGCTGAGCTGATCTCCATCAGAGGAACAGGCCACTCTTCTCTTCTCTTTGGAGAAGCAGCGGTCTGCCACTTCCAACGAGGACACCATAGCTGCAGAATAGAGATCAACAGCTCAGATTAGACTACAGCTCAGACTATAATTCAGTCTGTCTATATTACAGCTCAGCCAAGATTACAGTCCATTTAGGATTCCAGTTCAGTCTAGATGACAGTTCAGTCTAGATTACAGTTCAGTCTGGATGACAGTTCAGTCTAGATTACAGTTCAGTCTAGATTACAGTTCAGTCTGGATTACAGTTCAGTCTAGATCACAGTTCAGTGTGGATTACAGTTCAGTCTAGATTACAGTTCAGTCTGGATTACAGTTCAGTCTAGATGACAGTTCAGTCTAGATTTCAGTTCAGACAACACTTCAATTTTGTCTAGATTACAGTTCATTCTAGTTTAAAGGCCAGTATAGATTACAGTCCAGTCTAGATTGCAGTCCAGTCTGGGTTACAGTTCAGACTAGATAATGATTTAGTCAAGATTACAGTCCAGTCTAAATTACAGTCCAGTCTGGATTATAGTTCAGTCTATGTTGCAGTCCAGTCTGAATGGCAGTCCAGTCAAGATTACAGTCCAGTTTAGATTACAGCTCAGTCTAGATTGCAGTTTAATCTGAATTGCAGTCCAGTCTAGATTACAGTCCAGTCTGGATTGCAGTCCAGTCTAAATTACAGTCCAGTCTAGATTACAATCCAGTCTAGATTACAGTCCAGTCTGAATTACAGTCCAGTCTGATTTACAATCCAGTTTGAATTGCAGTCCAGTCTGAATTACAGTTCAGTCTAGATTGTAGCAGTGTGATGTGATTAGAGGTTGTGTAGACCTACCTTCAATAATCAGCTGGAAATGATGTTTGCCTCTGTTTCTCCCTCCTAAATTAAAGATCTCTAAACAGTAGTTTCCTGAATCGTCCTTCTCTGCTCTGCTGATGATCATGGTTCTGTTCTCAGTAACAAACTGCCATCTTGGATCTGGAGGTGTTAGTCTGATTGTTTGGTTTTTAAATCTGAAAATGTAAAAATCAGGTCCTCTGCTGTTCTTCTTTAAGGATAATTCATACTCAGAGGACAGCTGCAGGTACAGTGGACGTCCCAGAGCTCCATAACACTGAGACGTCTCAGTAATCCTGCAGTCAGGGACTATTGTAATCAAACCTGCAGAGGAAGAACATCAGGAACATCATCAGTAATCTGATGGAAGTCAGGATAAAGGATAAAGGTGCACGTATTCGTCACTGTACAGTGTGGACTGTACAGCGAAATGTGTCCTCCGCATTTAACCCATCTGGTAGTGAACACACACTCACACACACACACGTGTTAGGGGCAGTGAGTACACACACACACCCAGAGCGGTGGGCAGCCAACTCCAGCGCCCGGGGAGCAGAGAGGGTAAAGGGCCTTGCTCAAGGGCCCAACAGTGGCAGCTTGCCGAGCCCGGGAATCGAACCCACAACCCTGTTATCGATATCCCGGCGCTCTAACCGCTGAGCCACCACTGCCCACTCTTCCAACACACACTATCAGTGCCAGTCACTGAATATGAAGAGCGATGTTTCAGTTGTTTAAACACAAACCTCATGTATCACAATCCTGTCATTTCACAGTGAAGAAGGAGCACGCCAACCAAAAAGTCAAATTCTAAGCAGTCTGAGTTAAATACATTCAATTTGACATTATATTTGAAGTCCAGCTGACCAGACGAACTACTTCTAGACAGTTCAGTGACATTAATGACTGGAAACCTTCAGGAAAGCTTCCTAGATTTAGGAGGAAGTGTGTGAGATAGACCTACCGTTGGAGGCTCCTGTAAACACCAGCAGCATCAGCAGCATCTCAAATTCCAGGGTTTTGGTTTTGCTCTGGTGGCTGAAGAGCTCTGAACGAAGCTGAGCTTCTCTGAGAAAAACAGAAGAGCACAGAGAGGAAGTTGTAAGTATGTTGTAAGTGCCTGTTTCCTCATTAATAGGCGAAAATAACAAACTGAAACATACTGCAAATATTCTGCTTTACTGTCAGCCATAACATTAAAATCACAGCTGAGTGCAGAACACTGATGATCTGGGTCCAGTGGCTCCTGTCGAGGGGTGGATCTACTAGTTAGTCAGTGAACGGTCAGTTCTTGAAGGTTCTGTAACAGGAAAAATGGACAAGCACACTTTGACAAGAACCAGACTGTGATGGTCAGTCTAGATTACAGTTCAGTCTAGATTACACATCTATATTGTAGCCCAGTCAAGATTACAGCTCAGTCTAAAATAAAGTCTAAATTACGGTTAAGTCAAGATTACAGTCCAATCTAGATTAGAAGCCAGTCTAGATTATAGTCCAGTCTAGATTACAAGCCAGGCTAGATTGCAGTCCAGTCTAGATTACAGCTCAGTCTAAAAAATGTCTAGATTAAAGTTTAGTCAAGACTACATTACAGTCTAGATTACAGGTCAGTCTAGATCAATACACAGTCTAGATTACAGTTCAGTCTGAATTACAACACAGTCTATATTGTAGCCCAGTCTAGATTACAGTACGGTCTAGATTACAAGCCAGTTTAGATTACAAATCAGTCTAGATAAGAGCTCAGTCTAAAATAATGTCTAGATTTCAAACCAGTCTAGATTGCAGTCCAGTCTAGATTACAGCTCAGTCTAAAATAATGTCTAGATTAAAGTTTAGTCAAGACTATATTCCAGTCTAGATTACAGGTCAGTCTAGATCAAAACACAGTGTAGATTACAGGCCAGTCTAGATTACAATATAGTCTAGATTACAGTCCAGTCTAGATCAATACCCAGTCTGTATTACAGGTCAGTCTGAATTACAACACAGTCTATATTGCAGCCCAGTCTAGAATAAAGTCTAGATTACAGGTCAGTCTGGGCTGGATCTCAACAGTCAGCTCTTGAAGGTGATGAAAGTGCAGAAGCAGGAATACTATAAGTAAGTAAGTACCCTATAAATCAGCGTCATGTTTTTGAGGCGCTCAGTTTTAAATAGGCCGCATCATATTTAACTGCGGATGCGCCCTACCAGTGCTCCCTAAGTAGGCAGCACTCCGCTTCCGTTCGACACTCCGCCCCGGATTACGGCACTTCCAGCCTGGCCCTGCGCGCTGTGAGCGGAGAAGATGGCGGGCGGTGCGGGCTCTTTAGCGGCGCTGTGGACCGAAGTGAACCGCTGTGGACAAAACGGAGACTTCACCAGAGCTCTGAAGGCTGTCAACAAAAGTAGCCATTCCCGTCATTTTACTCTGGTCGCGTCTTGTCGCGAAATCTGTCTGCAAAGCTGGCTGCGCTGGTGTGTGCTAGCCCCGTTAGCATGCAGCTGGCTAAGCTAACCGTGCTCGGCTAGCGGCAGTCGGCGGGTTTGGGGGGCTTTAATGGGGTCGTTTATTCCCTGTAAACACAGTGGTGAGGGTTTCTGCTGGTTGGGAGGATAACTAGGCCGTTGCTGTGAGCTGAAGGGGTGGGTGCAGCAGGTCACGGTTTAATCTGCGCTGGTTGTAAAGGTGTACTGAGTGATTACGTGTCCATCAGGATCTGCTGAGAGCTGACCCAGCTGGCCCGGTCCGTTAGCCTTCCCTGCAGACCTGGAGTTCTGGAGGGTCCAGATCCACCTATTAAACCTGTCAGAACCTGTAGGACTCGATTTGAAGGTGCTGCGACATCTGGGCTCCCCTGGACGGGCTAGCACTACAGAACCTATATATAGCCCATATAGTCATATAGTTGAGGTTAAAGGGGTAGTTCATCCATGTCCCAAACTTTCTGCATAATTAAGGGAGAAGCTGTAAACAACGTCATTCGAAGGGTTTTGATGTCAAACTGTTTGTTGTAGAGATATATACTTCATTAGATTTCGTTACTGTGGCGGTGAATGGAACCAGATGTCGGTCACCATGACTACAATGGAAATCTAGCCGTTTTATTTACTATCCAAACCCACCAGTGATCCTGCACGAGTCTAATGAGAGTTATATGACGTGTTGATGATGGTAGAATAGTGCAAATGAGGGAATTTACCATTAATTAGGGTTTAATTAGTTTAAGCCTAAAATCGTCTCAGAATTGTGGTAAAACAGTGTCTCAGGAGTCAGGAGATGTGTTTATAACCAGTCAGGGTGATGACCTCTGCTTCCATTGACCACCACCACCGAAGCACCTGTACTCGCTGTGAACGTTCGTTTGCGTCATGTCCGTCTGATTATCGCTCGTTATCGGACTCCTCCGTTTCCATGTGTGAGTGTTTCAGTGCTTTGTGATGGCTGTGCGTTTGCCTGATACTCGTCTCCTCTCACGCAGTTCTTCATGAAAACAAGGATGACGTGACGGCGCTGCACTGCAAAGTCGTTTGCCTGATTCAGAACGGGGGGTTCAAGGAGGCGCTGAACGTGATCAACACGCACACCAAGTCTCTCTCCAGGTAAGCAGCGGGTCTTTCCGTCCGTTTTGGAACGACCTGCTGCCACAGGCTGAAGAGCGGCCAGGCTGGAATGCGCCTGTTGGAGAATATCGGTCCACGTTCATATTTGTAGCCGACGCATCGTTTTACCTTATTTTTAGTTTTTCATGATTTCTCTCTCTGTCTGTCTCTCTCTCTCTGTCTCTGTCTGTCTCACTCTCTCTGTCGGTCTCTCTCTGTCTCTGTCTGTCTCTCTCTCTCTGTCGGTCTCTCTCTCTCTCTGTCGGTCTCTCTCTGTCGGTCTCTCTCTCTCTCTCTGTCGGTCTCTCTCTGTCGGTCTCTCTCTCTCTGTCTCTGTCTGTCTCTCTCTCTGTCTCTGTCTGTCTCTCTCTCTGTCTCTGTCTGTCTCTCTCTCTGTCTCTGTCTGTCTCTCTCTCTGTCTCCGTCTGTCTCTGTCTCTCTCTCTGTCTGTCTGTCTCTCTCTCTGTCTGTCTGTCTCTCTCTCTGTCGGTCTGTCTCTCTCTCTGTCTCCGTCTGTCTCTGTCTCTCTCTCTGTCTGTCTGTCGGTCTCTCTCTCTGTCGGTCTCTCTCTCTGTCTCTGTCTCTCTCTCTGTCGGTCTCTCTCTCTGTCTCTGTCTCTCTCTCTGTCGGTCTCTCTCTCTGTCTCTGTCTCTCTCTCTGTCGGTCCGTCTCTGTCTCTCTCTCTGTCGGTCTCTCTCTGTCGGTCTCTCTCTCTCCCTCTCTCTCTCTCTCTCTCTCTCTCTCTCTCTCTCTCTGTCTCTGTCTCTGTCTCTCTCTCTCTCTCTCTCTCTCTGTCTCTGTCTCGGTCTCTCTCTGTCTCTCTCTCTGTCTCTCTCTGTAGTGATTTGATCGGGTTTGAGAAGGCCTACTGTGAGTACCGGCTGAACAGAGTGGAGCACGCGCTGAAGACCATTGAAGGGGTCTCCGAACAGACGGACAAACTCAAAGAACTCTACGGCCAAGTGGTGAGAATGTTCGCTCTGACCGAAGTAGAGGAGGGTAGCATAGATGGACGTAAACTGAGGGGTTAACTAAGGGTACGTCGAATATCACAGCAGAGAGAAATGATCACTTCGTCTTCACAGTTTTATTGAAGGTTTGAGCTGGTTAGTGTGTCCTAACATTGGCATTAGATATTGCAAAACACCACCAGTGTACCACTGATATTGTGAATGTGAGGGGTGTCCTCATTGTTGGTGAAAACCTTTAATAAAATAAATGTCAAAAAGAATGAATTACCCAAATTAAAGAAGTCCAATGTACCTTAATTACATGTTTTAGTATATTTATGTATGTATGTATATATATATAAAATTATTATTATTATTATTATTAAATAATTATATTTTTTAATGCACCTTGGCAACAGGAGCGAAAGCTGAATAAGCTACAGAAGGTGGTGCTGTGTTTGAGCAAACTAGCTGAGCTTAGTCTCCAGCTGTGCTAATTTAGTACTGTTAAGGTAAAATGATATTTAGACCAAAAAAGAAATAAAAACTAAATCTAATGATTAACTATTTAAACTCACTGAGACTCTTTAAAGACTCTGAAATTGAATTAAACTTGAACTCCTTAAATAACACTGCTGTACTGAAAACCATACACAGCTCTACCAGTATGAGGATTTACTGGGTTTAGATGGTTACTTCTGAACCATTTCATGGTGCAAAATTTTATATTATCGAGACTGATAATTAAAAAAAAAGAACAATAATAATAATAATAATTTTTATTTAAAAAAAAAAGTAAAATATTTTACAAAAAGTAAATATTTTTATCTAAACGTTACACTCCTACTACATTTAGCATTTTGGTAAAACAAGTGATTTATCCAAAAGTAACCTTTTTATGTTGCTAAATTATGCTTTTATAGTCCTCGCCCTGGTTAGGGCGCCCCCTAGTGGTTGAGACATAAAGTCTCAATGCTAAGCCCCGCCTCCAAACGCTCATTCTTTGAACCCCTGGTGTGTGTGTATAAAATGTGCCAAGATCTGCTGACAGTCAGGATGGATTTGCGTGGCATTGTGGGAACTGTAGTGGTCTAGGAGTATCGCTGTGGTGGCTGTCGTCTTGTGGTTTTATTCCATGAAGAGCTCACTGTGTGTGTGTGTGTGTGTGTGTGTGTGTGTGTGTGTGTGTGTGTGTGTGTGTGTGTGTGTATGTATAGCTGTATAGGCTGGAGCGGTATGACGAATGTGAAGCTGTGTATAAAGACCTGATCCGAAACTCCCAGGATGAGTATGAGGAGGAGAGGAAGACCAACCTGGCTGCAGTGGTGGCTGCTCTGAGCACCTGGGAGAACACCACACCTGTGAGTGAGAACACACACCAAGTAGCTGGGGGTACACCTGTGGTCCACCATAGCCTCAGCCTTAGATACTAGAGTGGTGTATGAAAGTATAGTACCCTGTGCTTCATTTGGTCATGTGTTATGTATAACCCCGGCCACTAGATGGCAGTGTCGTGCTGTCCTCGGAGACCACTGTTCTGATTGGATAAAAAGTCAACTTTGCTCTCTCAGACTCCGGCCGTTGCTGGTTCTGACCCCAAGACAGTGTCGGGGACTGTAGTGTCATTTTTAGTGTAATTGGTGACTGTCGTGGTCAAATCATCGATAAAAGAAATAAACAGTCAATTTTTAAAAATCAGAAAATTATTAAATACAATTTCTAAATGTAATGTTAAAATTGACTTCA
The DNA here is from genome assembly GCF_030463535.1 of Salminus brasiliensis. NCBI lineage: Eukaryota > Metazoa > Chordata > Actinopteri > Characiformes > Bryconidae > Salminus > Salminus brasiliensis. The sequence goes on along the minus strand of NC_132889.1, from coordinate 1,359,974 downwards.
CTAACTTCACATGGAAAACAACAAGACTTTTTTTTATATCCATACAATTATTGCTACTGAAAGTCATGTTTTGAATGAAATGGGAGGAGCTAAAGTACCTTGCAGCGTCTGTCCAACACTTCCATAAGCTCATCATCATCGGCGGTTCTGGAACTTGCTTCTAGCGACTTCTTCTAATGTGTTCTGTCTGTGTGCAGGAGGACCTTGGGCTGCCCGAGAGCACGTATGAGCTCTGCTACAACTCCGCCTGCAGCCTGATCGGCCGAGGCCAGCTCAGCGCAGCCATGAAGAAGCTCCAGGAGGCTGAAGGTGAGACCCAGGTTTAATACAAAACTGCCACAGCCACAGTTCTGAAGATCAGTTCTGGGACCTGATGGAGCTCTGATCTCCAGTTCTGCTCAGATGTTGCTGACTGTTGTTTCTAAATTTGAGAGGTTTGATTATGGTGGCTTTCTCCTTGCAGAGCTCTGTAGGATGTCCCTGGCAGAAGACTCGGTGAGCGTCCCAGCTTTCCCTTATCCTTTCTGCTGCTACACTCTTAAAAAATAAAGGTGCCACTAAGGGTGCCTTGAGGAACCTCTTTATAGTTCCATAAAGAACCATGCTTTTAATCAAGATGTGTGAAGATGAAGGTTTTACCGCTTTAAGATCTAAAGGTTCTTCACTCTCTCATTTCTATTACAAGCCTGGTTCTTGTTCTATGAAACTTTCTGAGGTTCTTCAATGCCATCAGTGCTCAGAGATCCCTTTGTATCTCTGCTTCGCTCGTCTCCTACGTTACAGTGCTATTCAGGGAAGCCTGCGGAAGCAGTTGCCTGGTAGTGTGCTGATCATAACGGGCTGCTTTGTTGTGCAGGACGTGACGGAGGAGGATATCGACGCTGAACTGGCAGTGATTCACTCTCAGATGGCTTACATCATGCAGCTGCAGGGCAGAACCGAGGACGCCCTGCAGCTTTACAACCAAGTCATTAAACTCAAGTACGGACGCTCGCTCTCTCGCGCACCCGCGCTGTGTTTACGGCACAGTTTTCAGAGTTTTCATATCTATGGGTTCAAATATGCTGCCCTGTGTAAATGTTCACATTTTTTTAAACTCAATAGTGCAGCAGATAATGTAACGTTGTTATTTTTGGGGCGAGAAAAAGGCTCATGATATCAGAAAAGTGGTACTCCGTACCAATACCACAAATTCTACGATTCTTAATACCAATTTTGAGACTGTAAAAAAATAATTAAGCAATTAATTAATTTCAGCAAAAAGAGTGGGGTGGGGTGGAGGCAGAAATTAATTATTATTATAATTAACTAATTATTATTATTTAAGCAAATAAGTAAATATATGTAACAATAACAATAATAATAATTAAATGTGTGTATGTGTGTGTGTGTATGTATGTATGTATGTATGTATGTATGTGCTGGAAAATCCAAAACAGCCTAATTTGAGTGATATTTTTGCCACATTTCAGTTAATTAATTCAGCTGGGTGTGCACTTACTAATTGCTCAGCAGGTTGTGCCACAGCAGTAGATCAAAAATAGTATGTAAGGATGTAGATTTAATAAATGTTGTAATAAATAATTATTGCTAATAACTATGAATGAAATATAAAGGCTGTTTTTTTCAGACATGATTAAGCTCAGTCTTGGACTAATTTGCAATGTTAATGTTAGTCTTTTCTTCATGTAATGACAAAATATGTATTTTTATATATATATATATATATATATATATATATATATATATATATATATATATATATATATATATATATATATATAATTACCAAAAAATCCAAAACGAGTCAACTGGCATATCATTTTTATTGCTGCACCCAGCTGTCTGACATATGGACCAACTAGCCTCGATGTAATAAATAACAGAATATTAATTAACAGCAAAACCAGTTGCATGTAACCTTCAGGTATATAAACACACATGCAGGTAAACTAAAAGAGCTCCGACCTGGTTCCTAGTATGAAGTCCAGCATTGGCATGTTGCAATGAAGTGCGACCTAGCGACCATCGCATGAATAAGGATAAATAGACCTAATAAATGAATATTGCGACTGTGTATAAAATTTCAGATATGATCAAGCCCAGTCTCGGACTGATTTGCCGTGCTAATGATGTATTAGTGTTGGGAATCCCTTAATAGCCTTAATCTGGATCTGGGAAATCAGCCTCCAGAGCTTTTGAGACGTTACCAATCCCTGTTTATCTCCCTCAGGCCGTCTGATGTGGGTCTTCTAGCCGTAACGGCCAATAACATCATCACCATCAACAAGGTAACCCCTCACCAGCTGTGTAATTATCTCTGAACTGCTAAGTTACTGAAGAGCAGTGCTCTGAAGCATGTGTGCAGCCTTGCCTCATGTGTTGTCTGTGATCCTGCAGGACCAAAATGTGTTCGACTCGAAGAAGAAGGTGAAGCTGATGAACGCTGAGGGTGTGGAGTACAAACTGGCCAAGAAACAGCTGCAAGCCATCGAGTTTAACAAAGCCCTGCTGGCCATGTATACGAACCAGGTACACACACACACACACACACACACACACACACACACACACACACTGAAAGCCAATACTGATCTAAATCTTATCCATCTCTCTCTGATCCTGCTAAAGCTGTATCTAGGCCATCATTAAATTGGTGCAGGCTTGTATAATGGGTGGCTTTCCACACACACACACACACACACACACACACACACACACACAGATGTTTGTACTGAATTCTGACACTTCAGGCCAGTTATCCAATCCTGGTTCACATGAACTGCCCATATCACTATTAATGCCCCCAACACTAGGAGGTGTGACGACTAGCCTACGTCTCCTCTGACACATATAAAGCCAGCCACCGCCTCTTTTCCAGCTGATGCTGCATCGCTAGGTAGCCAGCACGACTCCCCAGTGCCGATACAACAGCTAACAGACGTCTGTGTTGACCGGCATCACACTGGGAGTGATGTGGGTGCCAGCAATCATCACCCCTGAGAGAGCAAGGCCAGTTGTGCTCCCTCTAACTCCAGCTGCTGATGGCAAGCAGCATGGCCCTTTAAATGGGAAATTCTGACCCTTGACTTGGAAAACTCAAGATTTTTATTTTCTGCTATAGCTTGAGTTTAAGATGTTTGTTGCCATGGTGATAACTGGAGTGTGATTTGATAGGCTGACCAGTGTAGGAAGTTGTCGTCGACCCTGCAGTCGCAGAACCCCGGGCACCCGCGACCCGTCCTGATCAAGGTGGCCCAGCTCTGCCGAGAGAAACAACACAGCAAGGCCATAGAGCTACTGCAGGTACGCAGGACAGCACACACACACACTTCTCTCTTGGTCTCTGCTCCTTTCTGTATTTCTGGATTTTACGTACAGGTACAGAGTAGAAATACTTAATTACTGTAAAATTTCAGTAGATTTTAGTAGCTTTTATACTTTTATACATAGCACAGTACTTTACTTTAGCGCAGATCTCTCCCGACTTTATCATCCCCTTACCACCAGACCACAACCAGTTCACTAATGAGTCGGCAGCACACCCATCAGCACACCCAAATAGAAATGCTCCATAATTACTTGGAGTAGAATATTTTTTGCATTCTCTTCCATTAGGTTAGAGGTTAAAAAAGGTTAAAAAGCCCTTTTCCTTTTGCTGTTTTGGAGATGCAAGGTTTTCATAACAGCGATATTTAATAAACATTTACTGTTTTCTATTATTTATGTCATCTCAATTTGCTTTTGCTACTTTAAGCAACATTCTGCAGCAATTTGACCTTAAATCAGCAGCTTCAGGTTCATACTGATGCTCCACTGGCTGTAACCCATAATCATATTAGTGTAAAATCCTGTAGTATTACTCTACCCCTCAGCCCACATGCTGCTGTACCTTCAGATCAAGCTTCTGGAGCTCTCAGCTTGTCCAGAAATGCACGTGTACAGCTGTCAGAGAGTAAAAGTGACTTGCAGTCCTCACCTTTAGGGGGAGCCCAAGAGCAAAACATGCCAGTTTGTACACAGTGCTGCTTTTAAAGGCATGATTTTCACTAGGTACTGTAGACCACACTGATCCATGAGTGTAATAACCCCTCGTGTGTGTGTGTGTGTGCGCGTGTGTGTGTGTGTAGCGTTTCTCAGAAGAGTATCCGGAGAGTGCGTCTGGAATCAAACTGACAATGGCACAACTTTATCTGACGCAAGGTATGTCTGTAATACACACACACTCCAAGCACAGAGACTGCTTCTAGCACTTTCTGGCGTTTACCCCAGTCGCTCTTCTCTCCTTGTAGGTCATGTGACTAAAGCCTGTGACATTCTGAGGTCGATAGAAGACTTTAAGCACAAACAGGGAATGGTAAGAGCTCCTCCTTTCATTTCAGAACCGTCTAAAATAGTAAAGTCCTGCTTCACATTGTGTGTGTGTGTGTGTGTGTGTGTGTGTGTGTGTGTGTGTGTGTGTGTGTGTCTCTCTCTTCATCAAAGGTTTCCGCCCTGGTGACGATGTACACACACGAGGAGGACATTGACAGCGCCATTGATGTCTTCAGCCAGTCTATCCAGTATTATCAGTCTGAACAGGTGAGGGGTAGAGCTGTAAGCTGCCTCACCGTGCTGCCTCGCCTCAGCTCCACACCACTGCTTTACATACTACAGAATCTACACACCCCTCAAAAATGTCTTCTTGTGTGACACAGCCTGGTTCTCCGGCCCACCTGTCCCTGGTACGAGAGGCTGCAGACTTTAAGCTTCGCTACGGGAGGAAGAAGGAGGCCATCAGTGACCTGGAGCAGCTGTGGAAGCAGAACACTAAAGACGTTCACACTCTGGCGCAGCTCATCTCCGCCTACTCGCTCGTGGACCAGGACAAGGCCAAGGCGTATCCTTTAGCACTGCATACACACAAGCACACACACTCACACACACACTCACTGCGTTTTTCCATAGACGTCTGATTAGTCCGGCTAGACTGCACCCGCGTTGATGCCGTGCAAGTGTGGGCAAGACCTTGAAAGGGACGTTGGTGATTAGCTTACAGACTCACAGGCTCTTCTATTGGTATTCAGAGACGAGCTTTAACGCAGCAATATGTGAGAAATGGTGTTCTTTGTTCATTGGCTCCCCCTATAGGCGGGGAGTGTAATTTACTTTGACTCCTATGCTTTAAATACACAAATCATGTTGGTGCGCCTTGAACACATGCATTTCTGGACAAGCTGAGGCGGTAGAGTAATACTACAGGAGTTTACACTAATGTGACTCTATGGGTTCTGCAGTGTTACACAGCAGCAGTTCTGGAGAGAGGTTCTCCTCCTGCAGCTCCACCACCAAACCTCCATAGTGCAGTAGCAGCAGCAGCGCTCTGGCCCGGAGTGGGAATGACGGAGACACTGGTGTTCTCCCTGTTGCAGCCAGTGGAGCATCAGCATGATCCTGAAGCTGCTGGTTTAAGGTAGAATTGCTGCATATACTCCAAATCTGATTTGATCCCGCCTGCAAAGGAGGCTTGCATCCGGTTGGGAGGTGTAGCTTATTGCTGTTTAGCCTACAGAACATCTGTCCGGCTTAGACTGGATCAGCCGATGGATCAGATCTGAGCTGCCTGTCTGAACTAAGCCTGCGAGCGAGTCCGCCGTGTTTGAATGTGTTCTGTGTCTGAAAGCTGAAGAGCTTTTCCTGAGCTCCCGTGTCTCTCAGGCTGAGCAAGCACCTCCCCTCCCCTGATACCATGTCCTTCAACATAGACGTAGACGAACTGGAGAACTCCCACGGAGCCACCTACGTCAGGAAGAAAGCTGCCAAAGTGGCGGGGGAGAACGTGCCCAAGGAGCAGGGGTAGGTGGAGATTACCTCTCTAGGATTAGGGTTGGTGTTTGTCTTGAGATACTTACAGAACTTAACAATCTGGTATTTTTTCATTTTGGCCTAAACAAAAAATGGACAAAAGTATTGGGACACCTGCTCATTTATTGTTTCTTCTAAAATCAAGGGTATTAAAAAGAGCTGATCCTGCTTTTGTTGAGTAACTGTAACTCAGTTAGGGAAGAAGACTTTCTATTAGATTTTGGTTGAAACATTGGTGTGAGGATTTGATTGTATTCAGCATTAAGAGTATTGGGGAGGTCAGGATGTTGGAAGATTGATCAACACCTCCAAATTGGCAGTACTTCTTCTCTACATTGACTGGACAAGCTGTGTGTGTGCATTTGCACATCTGTGCAGTTAAATGCACTCATTAGCAAGGGTGTCCACAAGTATTTGGACATGTGATGTTTAACATGAGTACATTTTCATGATTCTAACTATATCGGTATGGAAGAAAAAATGTAGGACGTGGATCCTGACTGTGTCCATTATGCACTCGTAAAAAAGCTGTGAGACCTAATAGACTGAGTTCTCAGTCGTACCAAAGTAACACGCTTCTTTATATGTTCCTCAGCCAAGAGGACGTGAAGAAGAAGAAGAAAAAGAAGAAGGGTATGTTTGGGTGTTTTCAGTCCTCTCTCGTCACTCATTGTGAATCACTGTGTTATAAGATGCATCGCTGAGTTCCAGCGTCTTCTGTCTCAGGTAAACTGCCCAAGAACTACGACCCCAAATCAACCCCTGACCCCGAACGCTGGCTGCCCATGCGGGAGCGATCATACTATCGAGGCAGGAAGAAGGGCAAGAAGAAGGAGCAGGTGGGCCGAGGAACTCAGGGAGCGACGTCAGGAGCCTCAGCAGAACTGTGAGTTCACTGACAGTTGCCACAAGACCTTCACATGAGACCGTCGAATGAACACTCACTCTTAGGACCACCCTTAAAAATCGAATACTGACGTTTAGAATTCTTAATTAATACATTTATTGCATAAACATTCTGATTGGCATTTAAGGGCTGTCCTTAATTATTGCAAATTTTTAGAAGCTTCTGCCTTTTTAGCCACACTGATGTTACAAATTCCTTCAGCTAAGACTTTGAGGCAGAATATTATTTATAATAGAATGATTTTCATTCATTTTAAGTGTATTAATTACGCAATATATCCAGTAGGTGGCAGCGATGTTTGACTAGCCTATAGCAGTGATGGTGAAAATGAACCGAAATCCGCTGTAAACACACACTAATAATAATAATAATAATAATAAATATTATATAACCTAATAAAATGTTTTATTAAAATGAAGAATTTATAATTTTTTAATAGTAATTGTTAAGTTTCTTAGTTGTTTAGCTTCTGTGGCTGTCTTAAAAACTTTAATTGCCCTAAGATGAGGCAACCTAGATGCCTGGCATAAGCTCATAATAGACGACGACTACTACTACTAATAATAATAATAATAATAATAATAAAATAAATATCTGACATTTGTCACACAGAAGTTCTGGAATACTCAAGTATTCAAGCTAAAAATTATAATATTCATTTAAAAAAGTGTAATGTAATGAAATACTGCATAAATATTGCATATACAATATAATTAACTGCACAGTTTTGCTTACTGATCATTGATTTCCTGTTTCTGTGTGCCTCAGAGACGCTAGCAAGATGGCCAGCAGCCCCCCCACCTCCCCGCGGCCGGGGTCCGGCACAGGCTCCGCCTCCAACGTGGTCCCACCAAGGCAACAGAAGCCGGCAGCGTCCGGAGCAACGCGCAAAAAAGCCCCTCAGAAAAAGAAGAAGGGTGGGAAAGGCGGATGGTAGAGTGGTTGGTGGAGAGCTGGAGTCCTGGAGTCATTCCCAAACCCCTTCCTAACGCGGCCCTCCATGGAGATTTGAGAAGACTGGATAAGTGGAGCTGGAATGGCAGTGATGTCACGTGGCCCCTCGTCGGGATGAAGAACCTGCTGTAGAACAACGACAGAACACATCCAGTCACTCAAAATATGTAAGGAGAGATCTGGGACAGGGAGAAGGGGATGGGTTTGAAATGGACAGAAGAAAAAGAGAAGACCGGTGTAGAATAAACAGTAAAGCGACCCAGGGAGAGGCTTTCTTTTGTTTTTTTTTTTTTTTGTTTGTTTTTTTCATTTTTAACCATCAGATATGTTGTACAGTTACAACTGTTCCGTTTAATTACGGCTAATTATTTCAAATTCCTGTTTTTCCTTAATTCAGCATAAAGCGATCAGGTGAGCCGCAGACATCCAGATATTCAGTTGTTAGTGGTTCGTTGGCATACATTCATAAGAATACCTTCCTGTTGTGCAGGGAACAGTTTTATGGTCTCATGAGCTCCCTCCTCCCAGTCACCTGAACATGAATTCATTAAATATGATCTTTTTAATTTGCTGGTAACGTTGGACAGAAACAGCTACTTTATGTCAACCAAAAACAGAAACTAAGGCTGTTTATGCAAATTGAAATTATTTATTTTTTAAACTCCTGGATCAAGCTCACTTGTAATTTCCTAATAAGGCGTCTCCTTCAGCTGTTTCCCATTGTAGGGGATGCTGGAAGTGGAATAACTGAGGTTTAGCCCCAATGTAAAGTCTTAATAAAGAGATTTTCCTTGTGAGTTCAGTGTCTTCTTTTTCTCTAAGGTTTGTGTGTGGGCTTTTATTGATACAGCGCCCAATTATTACCTAATAGTACCTGATACATCTCACTGAAACAAAGCCACTGTAATCCACTGGAGTATTTTAACCAGTCTTAGCATTGGTATGGCTAAGATCAGCTGGATATTTATGCTGAAATAGACATATATATATATATATATATATATAGTCTGTGTGTGTGTGTCTATGAGACATAGATATGGATATAATGTATGTGTATATAAGATTAAAATGTGTTCTCACACAAAACAGTAGAAGGAGATCCTTTTAATGGGGGGAAAAAGCAGATGTCATGTCTGTTTCGGTCCATGCATCATTGCCATTATGTCAAAAAGTTCGGGGGGGGGGGGGGATGAAGATAAAGTAAAAATAAGTAAAAAAATACTAAAACATTTAATGCACACAGTATGTATACAGTATTTGTGCAGTATGTCAAATTCACTTAAACAATAATTATGCTTTAGAAGTATCTGGAGAGGAAGTGACTTTTTTTTTTAAGAAAGAAAATCTAAATTAAAAACATGTATTTTAACTAGGGTCCCAAGTCTCTCTCATTATCAAAATAACATTTTAAAAGAATATATATATATATATAAATAAATTACATTGATTGATATAGTGTGTGTGTATATCTTTTAAAACATTCATTTGATAATGAGTTTGGTTTATTTTAACAGTAGATCAAATATTTCCTGGTATTGATAATAGAATATCGATCAGAGCTGTAGGGTCTGTTGGGCTGTAGGGGACTGAGCTGCTGCCCGCTGGCTGCGCCACAGCGCCCTCTGCTGGGAACACGTTTGGGCGGGGGGCAGATTTCGGCGCAGCACCGGAAAGCGTACCGGTTAGTTAATCCACTTGTGGAGCCGAAGCTCCGTCATGGCCGCGGGTTTGTGAGAAGCGCAGATTCACGCGTTTCTGCAGGCGACGGATCTTCAGTCATGGCCGGTTTGCGAGAGGCAGGTCTGGTGGGTGCCGCGCTCGCGCTGGCGGGGGGGCTGGTGTTTGTCCTCTGGAGTTTCATACAAACCAAAAAAGCCCAGCCGGGGAGAGGGAAGCTCCCGGACCCGGACAGACAGCGAGCCGCCGCGGAGCGAAGAGGAGCTCCAGCCCTGCCCGAGGTCTGTTCCCCCTCCTGTAGCCCTGAACGGGTACCATGACAACCGAGCTAGCTTTGACTTAGCTACCGTTAGTCCTTTCAGTGAGCTTATAACTGCTTTATTAACCTTATAACTGCTTTATTAACATTATAACTGCTTTACTGAGGTTATAACTGCTTTATTAACCTTATAACTGCTTTATTAACATTATAACTGCTTTATTAACATTATAACTGCTTTATTAACCTTATAACGGCTTTATTAACCTTATAACTGCTTTATTAACCTTATAACTGCTTTATTAACCTTATAACTGCTTTATTAACCTTATAACTGCTTTATTAACCTTATAACTGCTTTACTAACCTTATAACTGCTTTACTGAGCTTATAACTGCTTTACTAACCTTATAACTGCTTTACTGAGCTTATAACTGCTTTATTAACCTTATAACGGCTTTATTAACCTTATAACTGCTTTATTAACCTTATAACTGCTTTACTGAGCTTATAACTGCTTTATTAACCTTATAACTGCTTTACTGAGCTTATAACTGCTTTATTAACCTTATAACTGCTTTACTAACCTTATAACTGCTTTATTAACCTTATAACTGCTTTATTAACCTTATAACTGCTTTATTAACCTTATAACTGCTTTACTAACCTTATAACTGCTTTACTAACCTTATAACTGCTTTATTAACCTTATAACTGCTTTACTGAGCTTATAACTGCTTTATTAACCTTATAACTGCTTTACTGAGCTTATAACTGCTTTATTAACCTTATAACTGCTTTACTAACCTTATAACTGCTTTATTAACCTTATAACTGCTTTATTAACCTTATAACTGCTTTACTAACCTTATAACTGCTTTACTAACCTTATAACTGCTTTATTAACCTTATAACTGCTTTATTAACCTTATAACTGCTTTACTGAGCTTATAACTGCTTTATTAACCTTATAACTGCTTTACTGAGCTTATAACTGCTTTATTAACCTTATAACTGCTTTACTGAGCTTATAACGGCTTTATTAACCTCATAACTGCTTTATTAACCTTATAACTGCTTTATTAACCTTATAACTGCTTTACTAACCTTATAACTGCTTTACTAACCTTATAACTGCTTTATTAACCTTATAACGGCTTTACTGAGCTTATAACTGCTTTATTAACCTTATAACTGCTTTATTAACCTTATAACTGCTTTATTAACCTTATAACGGCTTTACTGAGCTTATAACTGCTTTATTAACCTTATAACTGCTTTATTAACCTTATAACTGCTTTATTAACCTTATAACGGCTTTACTGAGCTTATAACTGCTTTATTAACCTTATAACTGCTTTACTGAGGTTATAACTGCTTTATTAACCTTATAACTGCTTTATTAACCTTATAACGGCTTTATTAACCTTATAACTGCTTTACTGAGCTTATAACTGCTTTATTAACCTTATAACTGCTTTATTAACCCTATAACTGCTTTACTGAGGGTTATAACTGCTTTATTAACCTTATAACTGCTTTATTAACCTTATAACTGCTTTGTTAACCTTATAACTGCTTTACTGAGGTTATAACTGCTTTATTAACCTTATAACTGCTTTATTAACCCTATAACTGCTTTACTGAGGTTATAACTGCTTTATTAACCTTATAACTGCTTTATTAACCTTATAACTGCTTTACTGAGGTCATAACTGCTTTATTAACCTTATAACTGCTTTATTAACCTTATAACTGCTTTATTAACCCTATAACTGCTTTACTGAGGTTATAACTGCTTTATTAACCTTATAACTGCTTTATTAACCTTATAACTGCTTTACTGAGGTTTATAGCTGCCTTATTAACCTTGTAACTGCTTTACTGAGGTTTATAACTGCTTTATTAACCTTATAACTGCTTTACTGAAGTTTATAACTGTTTTACTGAGGTTTATAACTGCTTTATTGACCTTATAACTGTTTTACTGAGGTTTATAACTGCTTTACTGAGGTTTATAGCTGCTTTATTAAAGTTATAGCCGGTTTACTGAGGTTTATAACTGCTTTATTAACCTTATAACTGCTTTATTAACCTTATAACTGCTTCACTGAGAGTACTTCTTCTCTACAGGGACTAAACAAGCTGTGTGTGTGTGCATTTGCACACCTGTGTCACCAATGGATGCAGCTTAAAGAAGGGGTGTCCACAAACATTTGGACACGCAGCGTGCTTTAGTAAGGGATCTAGCTGTTTGAGGTCACTGCAGGGTTTGACCTGTGAGGGCAGTCACCTCAGCTGTCGGGACACTGCTGTCAACAACCCTTCCTCGTTACGAGCTTTACTCCAGTCTTCCTCGCTGTACTGTCAGCCTGCTGCTCAACCTGTGTGTGTGTGTGTGTGTGTGTGTGTGTGTGTGTGTGTGTGTGTGTGTGTAGCAGCCCCAGGAGGCCGGTACCCAGGTGCTGGTGTTAGGTCTGGAGGGTGCGGGGAAGACCAGCCTGCTGCACTGCTTCGCGACGGGTAGCCTGGAGCAGGACGTCTCGCCCACTCAGGGCTTCAACGCCATCTCCATCAACAAAGAGGAGCTGCACATCGAGTTCCTCGAGAGTACATACAGCGCCACCTACCTTTAAAAAAACACTGCAGCACGTATTTAGCCTAATCTCCGTCTGGCTCGTCTGGAGCTCACAGTCGATTATCACAGACAGTGATGTCAGTGTGTGAGAGTACACCGAGTACACTGAGACTCCTGCCCTTTGGCGTCTGTTATAAAGGTATTAAATAATAACAGGTAAATCACTGTCTGTGTAATCGGCTGTACGCTGCTAACGCTCAGCTACAGGAACACAACCACTGAATTCAGCCATATATGAGCCCTTACAGTCACACAGTAATCAGGACTGACTATTATATATATATATATGTATATGTCATATCCTTTTTATTATGATGATTTAAGAAATGATTAATGTTTATTAAGATATTATATTAATGTGAATTTAACATTGGGGGGAAAAATAAAATACAAAATCTAGCATGAACAAAACTCACGAAATACTAAATAAATGTAAAATTAAAATTAAATGTAGTCAAAAAAATTGAAATATGCAAAAAGCAAAACTATTAAAAATGTAAATGTGGCAAATGTTAAAACACTTTAAATTTATAAAAACATTTTTTCTGTATGTTAAATTCAGTTTATTTGCTTAATTTAACATTGTCACAAACAACAATAAAGTGGAGTAATTGTGCAATAAATAGGTAATTTTTTCCAATATATTAAATTTTGTAGAAATCTGTTTAAAAAAAAAAATAATATTAAATATTGTGCTACAAAAATCAATGGCTCATTAACATGCTATAATATATTTTATTAAAGTATTAAATTTAGTAAATAAATTAACATTTTGTCAAAAAGCTGATTTATTGTTTATTTCCTTAATTTAATGTATTTCCATAAATGTGGCATCTATGAAAGTAACAGTGCATTAAATGTTATATTTATTTTTTTACCAATATATAAAGTAATATATTCAAAATAAATAAAAATATATTATTTTCTGATAGTTTATTTATTCCAGAACATCCACAATTAATTTGACCAGAGGTGTCCAAACTTTTGCCCCAGACTGTATGTTCACCCGTGTTTCTGCTGTAAAGAGCAGACAAACACTGGAAATGAACGTTTGGACAGTCTTATGCGAAAGTTTTGGTTCCCCTGGTGAAATGCCGCCGTCTGGGTCAGGTCAGTGGGCATTGGCTAACTGCTTCTGTGCTCTGTTGTGGACAGTCGGAGGTGTGGAGAAGCTGAGGGATTACTGGCAGATGTACCTGAAGAAGGCCCGGGTGCTGGTGTTTGTGGTGGACTCAGCCGACCCCGCCCACTTTCCTCTGGCTAAAACTCACCTGCACCGGCTGCTGGCCGCCGACCCGTACCTGCCGCTGGTCCTGCTGGCCAACAAACAGGTGAGGAGCCCGTGTCCCAGGCTGTCCCAGCGTGTGTGTGTGTGTTATCTGCATTTCTGTAGAAGTGGTTTTACCACCCTGTTATTTTACTCACCAATTTTCCCATGACAGTGAGACTGTGGAACATGATGATGAGCTCTGCTCTGATTGGCTGGTTTATGTCAATGTGGCGGATCACAGGGGTGGGATGTAGTCAGGGTTGGTGAGGGTGGGATTTAGTGAGGGTGCCGTTGTGCCCAGACAGACTAACTATCCTGCTGTTCGCCAGAGCCACAACCTTGTGACTGGGATCAGCCATAACATTATGACCAACTGCCTAATATTGAATAGGCCCCCTTGTGCCGCCTAAACCAGATCTGACCCTTTGAGGCATGGACACCACAAGACCTCTGAAGGTGTCCTGCTGTGGTATCTGGACACCTTCAGACGTTACAGCAGATCCTGTATGTCCTGTAAGTGAGGTGGAGATTCCATTAGCAGCAGAGCCTCGGGCGCCCATGACCCTGTCACCTGTTCACCAGTTGTCCTTTCTCAGGACACTTTTGGTAGGTCCTGACCACTGTGAGCCATAACCCCCGCCTTCATCACCTTTAAGAACGGACTGTTCACTCGCTGACTGATATAGTGATCCACCCCTCGACAGACAGGAGCCTCTGTAGATGAAGATCATCAATGTCCTCAAACTCTCTCTCTCTCTCTCTCTCTCAGGACGTCGCAGGAGCTCGTGGCGTGGCGGATCTGTACGAGGCCTTATCGCTGGGCACTGTGGGTGATGCCCGTAAGCTGTGTGTTCTCGGGACGCAGGTGCAGAAGGGCAGGGCCGAGACCAACGTCGGCGTACAGGACGCCCGAGAGCTCATCATCGAGATGATGAACAACAGCCATGCATAAAAACAGCGCTCCACCACACTCCACCCGATTGGCTGAACTCCCCGATCGGTCGACCCGTATGTCTTTAAACACGTCAGGGCCCTTTCTTCACCAAATACGTTACTGATGGTACCTTAAAGGAGCAGCTCATCCAAATATGCTAACATGGCTCAAAATAACTAACATGCATGAGGCTAACTGGTGGCTGCTCGCTTTCATTGACTGTTAGCAGCTGTTAGCGTTCTCACCGAACTGCTTCCTTAAGAGGGGGATTTTACAGGGCTGTAGGTTTTCATAGCTGTAGTATTTCTATAGACCGTTTTTTTGTGATCGTTCTGGGAAAAGACTTTTTTTTACTATACAGCACTGTGCAAAAGTTTTAGTCCCCTAATCCCATCACTCTAACCCCTGTCTCAGCAGTAACAGAGTTTCCCACAGTAGAAGCTCCAGATCTCATCAGAACAGATAAAGCAGGTGAACATAAATCCATAAAGAGGAGAAACAAGAGCTTCTCATTCTGAAGAAAGTAGTGAGATCTTGTCGGTGAGCTAGTCTGAAGAACCGAGCTCGGCTCCTCCAGGTTTCTCCTGGACGCCCCCCAGTCCAGCCAGCACAGCGTGGAGGATGTGTTCAACTCCATCAGCAGCAGCATCAGCAGCAGCAGCTCACCTGAGTTACCATCATTAAGCCCTGATTTACCACCAAACCAGGTGTTGATATGTGGAGAACTCTAAATAACACTAGACTCCATGAGGAGAACTTTGGAGATGTTCTAATGATGAACACAGTGATGGAGAACCACCACCACTTTCTGTAGGAGTGTTATTATTAGTGTTTATTCTAATATCAGTGTTTTACTGAGCAGATCAGCAGCTTTACACTCTGATTTACACTAATCAGGGGACTTAAACTTTTGCACAGTGCTGTATGATGAGCGTTTGGAGAAGAATGCCAAAGACTAAGTGTTTATTTTACTGTATTATTGGGAGGAATGTGAGGAAACGTTGGGCGTAAAGCTACCATGGTTTGCGAGTGCATTTGTGTGTTTTGCGATTGTATCTGTATTTAACGTGATGGTTTGGGTTGGTTGAGTGTTCTCAAACAGGTTCTTGTCTCTGTCTGAATATATCTGTTACATTGTTTTACGTATTCCCTGTATCTGTTCGTACCTGGAGTTGGACTTTGAAAGCAATACAGTTGTTAAAGTTTCAAAATGTTCCGTTTTTTGCTTACCAATAAAAACATAATATATATATGACTGTTATATTGCAGAGATTCTGTAAACAACAACAACTAGCAACAGTCAGATGCCGTTATGCTGCTGTTAACTGTTGAAGCATTAGTGCTGTGGTTATCGGTTTGGTCCCCGGTGTTGCCCCAGTCATCCGTCAGTGTCCGGGAATCCTAGAGAGCATAACTGACCCTCTAGGTGCTATCTTTCTACATTCATCTACATACAGTCATGGTCAAGTCCTCTGGCTTCCTCTAGCTGCTGCCCAGGTCATCAGATTCAGACCCCTGACTCCGGTCTACAAAGACAAGACTGGACCAGCCAGCCCCTCCGTACCGAGAGCCCTTCCAGCTTCAAGTACGTCTCGTCTCGACCCTCCATCCTTTAAGATCCACGGAAGACGAGCGTCCAGACTTTTTACTGTCCTGCACCGAAGTGGTGGAACGAACTTCCTCGGGGTGTCCGAACAGCAGAGTCCAACGCTCGCTGTCCTCAAACCCAGACTGAAGACCCTCCTCTTCTGAGAGTACTCAGGCGAAGAGAAGAGTACTATGGTCTTCAGACTGACTTCTGTGTTTAGTAGAGTCTAAGATTAGAGGATCTTCTGGACTCTAGTCTGTATAAAGTAGTTAAGGGTATTTTCTGAGTGACAGTGAAGCTCTGGAGAACAGAAGAGCGTCTACTAAAGGCCTTCAGTGGAAATGTAGATCTTAACAGTATCCTAAAGCTGGGCCTTCAGGGTCAGGTTTCTCGTGCGGTGTGTTTAGACGGATGTACTGGATTGAGGACAGGCAGGCCTGCTGGCTTAGCTATGTTTCCAAAAGGACTCATGTGACGCTAGTTGCTGAGGTAACAGCCGCCGTGGAAACCTGTGACATAAGCTCATGGAGGTCTGCTCTGGTATCCTGCTATCTCGGGGGTCTTTGCCTGGACAGAATGGTAATAACAGGTAAAGTTACTAGTTTATTTGTATACTGTAGCATAATGTGTGTATCCATCCATGCATGCGTCTATTCAACCGTTAGTTACAGACATGCAAGCTGATTGGCTGAGAAGACTTCTAACCGTGCTGTTGTTATTATTAAAGCCTACTATATGCCCAAATGTTTTTGGACACCCCTAGTCTACTAGTCTAATGAGTGCATTTGGCAACTTTAAGCTGCACTCATCACTGACACAGATGTGCAAATGCACACACACAGCTTGTCTAGTCCCTGTAGAGAAGAAGTACTGCCAATAGAATAGGACTCTCTGGAGCAGATCAACATCATGACCCTATTGGCTCCATGCTGCCTAATAATGCCAGGCGTGGGCTAGAGGGGTATAAAGCCCCCCAGCATTGAGGAGCTGTGGAGCAGAGGAAGAACAGTGTTCTATGGAATGATGGTGGTGGAGCTCCATCCAGTACTTTTGGATGGGATGAGTTGGGAAGATCGGGATAATGAGGTGGGATGGCGATCAGTCGTTCAACATCCTGACCTTACTAATGCTTTTGTCGCTGAATGCAATCAAATCCTCACAGCAATGCTGCTCTAAAATCTAGTAAAAAGTCTTCTTCTCTGGACAGTAGAGACGGTTACTCCAACAAAAGCAAGAAACTCTTTTTAATATCTTGATTTCAGAAGAAACAATGAATGAGCAGGTGTCCCAATACTTTTGTCAATTTATTGTATGATTGTAACATGGAACAGTTAAACAGCTGTTGGTAACAAATTGGCCATTTTTATAATTATACACTCCTTACAGGTGTGTGTGTGTGTGTGTGTGTGTGTGTGTGTGTATAGGATATAGTCCTCTTGTGGGTTCAGTTTCTTGTCTTTGTGCTGCTTCTCTTCTCAGGGGAGTTCAGAGCATCTAACAGGTGAGACCCTCATGAACACCGCAGCATGTTCAGGCTGGTGAGTTCTGAATATCTGACCTGATTAATCTGTTTATGACTGTAGAATTCTGCAGCTCGCTCAGCACAAGGAATCTAAGAGCATATGGGCCACAACACCTGGGTAAGAGTCCATTCATGTCCAAATACTTATTTCTAAATCTCTGTGGAGAGCATTCTGAGAGATCCAGACCTGTGATGCCGTGATCTTCAGTCACCTGCTTGTTCCACTAAGGTGCAGTAGGGGGCGCTACTGGAGATCTTTTCAGCCAACTGCCGTCAGGCTCCACAAACATCCCCAACCCCTCAGCCTTTGATAATATATTTTTATGTTGATTTGATCTTTTATTAGAGATGAATAAAGTCCACTATATGTCCCAAGGTTTGTGGACACCCCTTCTGTTGAATGCATTCAGCTACTTTGAGCTGCACCCATTGCTGACAGATGTGCAAATGCACACACACAGCTTGTAGAGAAGAAGTACTGCCAATAGAATAGGACTCTCTGGAGCAGATCAACATCATGACCCTATTGGCTCCATGCTGCCTAATAATGCCAGGCGTGGGCTAGAGGGGTATAAAGCCCCCCAGCATTGAGGAGCTGTGGAGCAGTGGAGGAACTGTGTTCTCTGCAATGATGATCCAGAAACAGTGAATGAGCAGGTGTCCCAATACTTTTGCCCATTTAGTGTAAGTCTATCTGGTCTGAATGCAAACATGGAACAGTTAAACAGCTGTTGATACCAAATTGGCCATTTTTATATTTTTATAATTCTACACTCTGTACAGGTGTGTGTGTGTGTGTGTGTGTGTGTGTTTGTGTGTGTGTGTGCAGTAGGAAGCTGACGTGGGGAAATCAGGAGTCCATATGGCCGCTCTCCTTGGCGGCGTTAGGAGCTGTTCCCACTCCGAGGATTCAGACTCTGGCCCAAAACAAAAAAGGCCTCTCCACCTGCCACCAGCTGCTGCTCAGGTAGCACTCGCTGCTGTGTGTCCTGTTCGGTTGGGTAATAATTACTTATATTATTAGTCTGTATTAGCCTTAGTAGTCTACATTAGTCTGAATTAATAGTCTATTTTAGTATTCTATACTAGTTGTATTATTACACCAGCCTACATTAGTCTATATTAATAGTCTACATCAGTCTTTATTAGTAGTCTATGTTAGTAATCTATATTAGTTGTATTATTAGCCTACATCAGTGTATATTACTAGTCTACATTAGACTATATTAATAGTCTACACTTGTTTATAACAGTCTATATTAGTAGTCTACATCAGTGTATATTACTAGTCTACATTAGACTATATTAATAGTCTACACTTGTTTATAACAGTCTATATTAGTAGTCTACATCAGTGTATATTACTAGTCTACATTAGACTATATTAATAGTCTACACTTGTTTATAACAGTCTATATTAGTAGTCTACATCAGTGTATATTACTAGTCTACATTAGACTATATTAATAGTCTACACTTGTTTATAACAGTCTATATTAGTAGTCTACATCAGTCTATATTAGTAGTCTACATCAGTCTATATTAGTAGTCTAGATTAGTCTATACTGGTAGTCTACATTTGTTTATATTAGTCTATATTAGTAGTCTACGTTTGTTTATATTAGTCTATACTAGTAGTCTATATCAGTGCACGTTAGTTATTAATAATAGTACATCAGTCTATATTAGTAGTCTGCATTAGTCTATATAAGTATTATATTGTTTCTATTGGTAGTCTGTAACAGTCTATAATAATCATTGTTTTTCATTGGTCTACATTAGTGTGTGTACATATAAGTAGTCTGAATTAGTCTATATTAATCCATATTAGTTTTTCATATTAGTATATGTTAGTTTTTCAGTGGTGTACACCGGTCTATATTAGTCCATATAATCTATCATACTATGTTAGTATTCTTAGCAGTCTACATCAGTCTATATTATTGGTCTATATTAGTTTTTATTAGTCTGGAGAAAGGAAGTATACATTTTGAGTGTGAAATATGAGCATTCTGCTAAAATATCAGTCTGGAGCAAAATAAACTTCTCTGAGAGTGAAATCGGTGTCCTCCACCACAGTGCCACAGCTTGATTCTGCCTAATTCTGAGTTATGCGGGTTATGTGTTCAGCTGTGAAACCCTAACGAGTTAATGAGGAAAGTAAAAAAAAAAAAAAAAAATTGGCTGCTCAGGGATCCTCACATTTACTGAGGTCTGTCAAAACCGCTTCTCACTCCAGAGAATCTGAGGAATCAGTCTCAATTAAAAAGAGCAGAGCTTCTGCTCAGCGTCACCGCCCTCTGTTTTTTCCGTCCACCGTCCCTCTCTGTTTACCCTCTCCGGCTCTTCCCATTGTTCACGTCTGAAAAGGCGGATTTCGTCTCGGACGTAAAACATCCTCTGTCTCGCCTTCCTGCAGGGAAAGAGAGGAGGTGGCGATGAAGACCACCCGCCCTTCCTGTCACGAGGCCCAGTACGAGCAGGCCGTCCGCCTGGCGACCCCCAGGGCTCGTTCCAGGAGCTCCCAGGATGTGAGGTAAGAGGCCACGTGGGAAAATGTGGGGGCTCTGAGCTCTGCTGAGAAACCCCAGTCAGTCCCAGACGACTAAAATTAGAGTCCACACAGGAGGAAGCCAATATTTTGACATCTGCTAATCCAGGAGACAGATATAGACGGAGGGAGTGAAGGCAGGAAAAGAAGGAGGAGGAGAACAAGGAACCTTCTGAGGAACAATAGGTCGCATTGTATGACATCCAGACTGATACCAGACTGTACATGTTGATATCGATAAAGATAATTAAAGCATAACAATGTTTGATGTCAAAACCATACCATTGACAAAATTGACAAAAGTATTGGGACACCTGCTCATTCACTGTTTCTTAAGGGTATTAAAAGAGCTTTTGTTGGAGTAACTGTCTCTACTGTCCAGTGAAGACTTTCTACTAGATTCTGGAAGAGGAGCATTGCTGTGAGGGTTTGATTGCATTCAGCAACAAGAGTGTTTTTGAGGTTGATATCAAAGGGCCTATGTCATGGGAAAGTATCTGGTCAGTCATTGGGCTGTAGAGCTCTCTGGAGTGAAGATGGAGCTCCATCCAATACCTTTGGGATGAATTAGACCTGACTTGACCTCACTGGTGCTTTCACTCTGGCGGGGCTTCTCAGAAGAGCAGAGGCTGTTACCGAACTGCTGGAGGAGCCCCCTCACATTTTTGCTTCTGAACCAGCTTCATTCTTCATGTAATCTTGGCCGAACATTTGCAGTAGCAAGCGAACAGCATTTCTCTGATCTGCAGCTCTATGGCTTTCTGTTATGTAATGTATTTTAGTTGGAAACACATGGGCTGCAGACGAGAGGCACTTCTAGATCTCCGGATTGGTTGCAGGCCAGACGCAGCTGAGAGCGACTCAACGGATAATAAGGGCTCCTTTGAGGGTGCTGTGTTTTGTGGTATTCTTTCTAAAAGTGGATTGTGTCAAACACTAGGGGACTAAAGTTTTTTTGGACCCTGATTAAACCTAAGAATCAGGGTGGGCTGGGGATGGGGGATGGGGGGGGGGCGGTGCAGACGAGGGCCAGGACACTGCAGTCACTGCAGTTTAATCACAGGATTCAGACCAACACACCACAACGCAGGGGGGCATCTCATTCTCTTAATGCCCACCCTCCCTCACTCAGGGTTGACTATAACAGCTCTGTGTGTGTGTGTGTGTGTGTGTGTGTGTGTGTGTTTATGCCAGACCCCCTCATTCACTGTGCTGCGAGTACAGCTGTCCTGTGTGGCACATCAGCCCCAGTGTCCAGAACGCTGTCGTCTCTCCACGTCTCGTCCAACTGGCCCGCCCCAAAACCACACACTCCGACTTCAGGATCAACCGTCAGGTCAGAAATACACATGGTTCACACACACACACACACACACACACACACACACACACACACACACACACACACACTAACTGACCCCACAATCCTAAACACCTTAACCCCCCACCAACCCCTAAAAACCCAACCATTGAACCAAACCCAAAACTGACCAGTTGCCCCCCAGAAGCCCCTAAAAATCCAATCAAACACAAAACTGACCCGATACACCCACCAGCCCCTATAAACTCCACCTTTCAACCACACCCAAAACTGACCAGACACCACCCACTATCCCCTTAAAACCCAACCAAACCCAAAACTGACCCAATACGCCCCCCCCCACCAGCCCTTATTAACTCTACCTCTCAACCACACCCAAAACTGACCAGACACCACCCACTATCCCCTTAAAACCCAACCAAACCCAAAACTGACCCAATACGCCCCCCCCACCAGCCCTTATTAACTCTACCTCTCAACCACACCCAAAACTGACCAGATATGCCCCCATTCACCAGCCCCTAAAACCCAACCACTGAACCACACCCAAAACTGACCTGTAAAACCCCCCACAAGCCCCTAAAAATCTACGCAACCCCAAAACTGACCAGGTGCGTCCCCACAAGTCCCCAAACCTGTGACCTCTGAACCAAACGGATCTTCTTCTGTGAAGTTCTGGGAAAAGGTTCTTTAAGTTGTAGAAGAAGTGGAACCTCTTTAAAGGGTTCTGTGTGGACAGGTGCGGTTGTAGTTACCTTGAACTACCACCTGGTGCCACTCCTGTTTGAGTCCGACTTGCCTCCTGCTGTGAGGAGTGCAGGAGTCACAGTCCAGACCCTGTGACTCTACACGGGCTCTTCCATTGGGCGGGACGTTACAAAAATGATCAAGTGCGTTGCCATTAGCTTCATGCTAACATTCTTCTAGAATCCCATAGCATGGCTAGCAGAAATTAGCATTATCAGACAGGTGGGTTGTTACATTCGTGGCCTGAACCGAAGATCTTGCTCTGACACCGTTCAGCACTGCTACATAGAACACTACTATGATCACTGTGTGTGTGTGTGTGTGCTTCAGGCTGTAGAAACGTACATCTCGGATGCAGCAAAAACAGCTCGGACCACCTCCAGGCTGGAGCAGTTGTGTTTGCCCAAACTTAGAGAGAGCAGCCTGTTCCTCCAGCACGGCCGGCCTGAGAGCCCCATCTGGCATGTAAGAGTGTGTGTGTGTGTGTGAGTGTGTGTGTTATCTTTTTTTCAAATATGCATTTCTGCAGTGTTCACATGTTCCTTAAAATATTCAAACAAATGTCCTCACCTGTCTCACCTCCCAGGTCTCCAAAGGAGCAAGGAAGGCCACAGCCAGTGCTCGTGTGAGACAGCTGTCCACTCCAAAGACCCTTGCTAAGGACTACATCCCCCCACGAGACCTGGACTGCCTCTGAGACAGCCAGCAATAGACATAGAATGAAATGTAGACCAATCAGCCACAACATTAAAACCACCTGCCCAATATTGTGTTGGCCACCAGAACAGCTCTGACCTGTCGAGGCATGGATTCCACAAGACCCCTGAAGGCGTCCTGCTGGGGTATCTTGACACCTTCAGATGTTGGCAGCAGATCCTTTAAGGCCTGTAAGTTGTGAGGTGGGTGGAGCCTCCATGAGCATCAATGAGAGCCTTGGGTGCCCATGACCCTTGGTTGTCCTTGCTTGGAGCACTTCTGGTAGGTAGTGTTGTATAGTTGATGAGTCGTAGCCTTCTGTATGACCTGTAGGTCATGGGAACTGAATACATTACGCACCTGTATTACGCAGCCGCTTAGGGCCCCAGCGCCACCAGGGGGCCTCCAAGAGCACCACGATGTCATGATGAAAAATATATAAATTAAAAATAAAAATAAATAAAATGGTATTACACAGGTAAAGGCATAGTTGGCATAGTGATACTAGGTTCTGCTGTAAGCTGCTGCCGCGGTGGTCGATAAACAATGCAATGTCTCTTTACCTATGGAATAATAAAGCATCTGGTGCTGTGGTGGTTGTATGGGGGGCCCCAATTGAAAATTTGCATACGTTGGCCCCATAAACGCTGTGCCTGAAAATCTACCAGACCAACTCAAACAATGCTACATATATAATAGAATATCCATTCGTACTGACCACAGCAAACACCCTGACAGCAGCCACTGGAACCAGGTCATCAGTTTTATTCACTTCAGCGGGCAGTGGTTTTAATGTTATGGCTGATGGATGCATATTTCTAGAGAAAGAGATGGGCTGAATAAAATATGCTGTGTGTTATTGTCCTGATCCTGTTTTTTAGATTTTAGACTTTGGAGACTCTGAAACAGACAGTCTGGCTCGGCCAGCACACGATGCTCTGAGGCCAGTTCCTCACTTCTCTCAGAGAACACCACCACAGAACACCGCCAGGATTCCTCAAACCAACACCATCTGCCTTTCAGATCAGTCCGGACTGATACTCGATTCCTCCACCCATCACCCTGCGGTCACTGTAGAACGTTTTTTCCCTCTGCATGTTTCTCTCCAGAATTTGCCAGGATGTTAGCTTCCTATCGTGTCCTCATGCAGCCATGTGATGTCCTCCTCCGTGGTCATTGTCCAAGCTGAACTATCAAGTATTAAAGAGATCAGATTCTGAATGGCGAGGTGTAAGTAGTGAGGTGGGGCCTCTGTGAACATCAGTGAGAGCCTTGGGCGTCCGTGACCTTGTCATCGGTTCACAGGTTGTCCTTTCCTGGAGCACGTTTGGTAGAAAGTGACCACTGCACATAAGGAACACCCCAGAAAAGCGGCCTGATGTTTTGGAAAGGCTCTTGCCAGACCGGCTCAGAGCAGTTTCACTATAGTGGCTCATTAAGATGGAAAGGATGTCCGTAAACATCAGCCCGTGGTCCTACCGTTGTGTCAAAACTGTAATATGACTACATATTAGCGGTGGCTCAGCGGTTAGAGCTCTGGGCTGTTGATCCCAGGGTTGTGGGTTTGATACCCCATAGGGTCAGCCTGTGTTCTCTTGAATTAATCATGGGTGACCTGTTAGCTCGTAGGGTCATAAAATACAGAATTGTCCTTTATTTGGCTCCATAAATATCCATAAATACAGACGTGGGTGGGAGGAAGCACATCCTTGGCTGGACAGCGTCAAGGCGAGACAAAGGGCAAATTGTAAAATGGGCAAAGCTTATTTTAGTAGACTATTGTGGTTTGATTGATTGTTTAGGATGTTGAGTTTAGTTGAGTTAAAGTCGAATAAATTATTATTTATTTAATATTCAATGTGTCCATTTAAAGAAAATAAATCATAATGATGGAATATTAGATAATAAATAAAAAAATACTTAAGAGAAAAGGTTCATTATTTAATATATAGACATTTCGTAGATTAAAAATGTGTGTAGTCGGGCCCGTGGTGGTCAAGGCCCAGAGGAACCGCGGTGGGCTTGTCAGCCCTGTTGGCTCGCGTTAGAAATGCATCTAAATCGAATTCATATCGACAAAATGTAGCTGCTGAGAGTCCAGTCTTCCAGTGTCCTCTGCAACACTCGTAACTATTAGCTAAAGTTAGCCTGAATTAGCGTTAGTCTGTGTTCTCCTGAATTAAACATGAGTGACCTGTTAGCTAGAGCAGTTAGCTTGCCAGTATTGCTTAAGAGTAGCCCTGTTGGCTAGTGTTAGCCCAGTAGTGCTGCCTTATCGAGTTTACATGCAAGGTAAAGTTCCTAGGAACCAGGTCAAGGGTGAAGATGGACGCTAGCCAAGGCTGCTTGGCTGTGGAAGAACCAGACTTTAACCTGGGATGCCAAGATCTCGCCCACACACACTCTCACTCTCACACACACACACACACACACACACACACACACTCACACTGTTGTGCTGTGTAATCTGGAGCCTGAGATCCTGGCTGGTTTCAGGAGAAGAACAGCTCTGTAGTCTGTAGTTTATCGTTTGACCCGTATGTGTGTTTGTGACCTTTGGGCCTTATGAGCAGTTAAGCTCCTGTGGTTTTGGACGTACTAAGATGTTAAATATAACTAGATCAGAAAAGGGGTGTGTGCTGTGGGTGTGTGTGGGTGTGTGTTTATACTCCTGTTGAGCATCTGTTGGTGACATGTAACCACATAGCTCAGTGTTGAGGTCACCGTGTTGTCTGTCAGCAGTGAATGACTTGTATGGAGGGAGGGAGGGAGGTAGACGTGGCTATCGGACATTTTCCCAGTGAATCCGAGACTATACAGTGTCTAAACTATATGTCCAAATGTTTGTGGACACCTTTAGGCACACCTGGTCCCAAGATTAGGACTTTCTGGTGTATCTAAACATGAACCTACCTAGCCACCATGCTCATGTGAGGCTCATGTGAGGCTCACGTGAATGGAGCGTGGGCTAGGCGGGTTCTGAGTGGGTTTGTGCGTGAGTTTCTACTGGAACCCGGTTGGGCTTCCCAAATGGGCCCTATCATTACAGCCATTCTTAATCTTGCCCGGGACCATCTAGATCCTGTATGCAGTGTCCAAACCAGATGGGGCCCATGTTTTACCCCTCCATGGTGGGCATCCATATGTGGAACCCTGTTCAGCTACCCATGCAAACCCATCATCGACATGTTAGCTGGGTGTTGGCACCATGCTGCCTAATAATGCCAGGCGTGGGCTAGTAGAGGGGTATATATAAAGCCCCCCAGCATTGAGGAGCTGAGGAGCAGTGGAGGAACTGTGTTCTCTGGAATGATGGTGGTGGAGCTCCATCCAGTCCCAGTTGGGGATGATGAGGTGGGGTGGTGGTGGAGATCAATCATACAACATCCTGACCTCACTAATGCTCTTGTGGCTGAATGCAATCCAATCCTCACTGCAATGTTGCTCAAAAAAATCTAGATTAGATGTCTGGTGGTGATGCCGGTGGTCCAGAAGTGTGGTCTTCTTCACCCTCTTTACAGACTATTAGCATGCAGTCGCTGCTACACCGCTAAGCGGCGAGATCCGGGGCGGTGGAGGGCTGCCAGACTGAATCTGAATTCAAATGCTAATGAATTCCTGATTGCTAAAAGCTGCCAGACAGAGTGTGTGTGTGTGTGTGTGTGTGTGTGTGTGTGTGCAGAGATGGTGGTGTGTGTTGTTAGCTCCATTACTTGTAAGCCAAATTAGCCTCGTAGCTTCTCAAGCATCTTCATTTGCAAGTGTTTGTGGTACAGAGGGTCACCGAAACCCTGCAGATACACTGACCTACAGGAACACAGTGGACAGAGTTAGGCTGCTGACCCCCCTGATCAGCTTTCAGATCACTGACGGGGACGGATCTCTCTCTCTCTCGCTCGCTCGCTCTGTATTCTCCCTGCTGACAGATTCCTCATGTGTCTGATGATTCCTCATAGCAACAGACAATGCTGCTGCAGCACATATCGTCCATTCCAGCTCAGATCAGCGCTTTCCCGTGCCAGGACTGCCCCAGCCCGAACAAACGGTCAGTGGAGAAACCGGAGCTCCAAGAAGACTTCATGACTTTTACTCCATTTCCCCCCAGCTGGAATTGACCTGCCAATTACATCCCTGCTGAAAGCAGCCTGGCCAACTCAGCCGGGCTAAAGTGGGTGACCGCTAAGCTCTTGAACAGCGTAGCATATAGTTTCATATAGAGTTTGATGGTTTAGCTGGTCTACCAGCATGACCAGCCTGACCAAGCTGGACAACCAGTATGATCAAGCTGGTAGACCATCAAGACCAGCCTGACCAAGCTGGACAACCAGTATGACCAAGCTGGTAGATCATCAAGGCCATCCTGACCAGGCTGGACAACCAGAAAGACCAAGCTGGTAGACCATCAAGGCCATCCTGACCAAGCTGGACAACCAGTATAATCAAGCTGTTAGACCATCAAGACCAGCCTGATCAAGCTGGTAGACCATCTAGACCAACCTGATCAAGCTGGACAACCAGAAAGACCAAGCTGGTAGACCATCAAGGCCATCCTGACCAAGCTGGACAACCAGTATGACCAAGCTGGTAGATCATCAAGGCCATCCTGACCAGGCTGGACAACCAGAAAGACCAAGCTGGTAGACCATCAAGGCCATCCTGACCAAGCTGGACAACCAGTATAATCAAGCTGTTAGACCATCAAGACCAGCCTGATCAAGCTGGACAACCAGTAACCACTTTAGCCGGCTGGTGTTCACCAGGATGACCAGCTTTTGACCAACAATTTTGACCATCAAAGACCAGAAGCTGGGCTCCATCTCGATGTTTCAGCAGGATTTTGAGCTGGTGTGCAGTGGAGCTACACTGCTGTTTAATTAGCATGATGCTAGCTGCCTGCCTCAACCCCCTCAAACTGATCTGAAATCAGTCCAGGCTGCCAGTCTGTCCGTGTCCAGATTTCAGTCTATGTTCAGTCTCTGCAGGGCCAGAACTAGTTCACTAGTTCTGCAGGGCCACATGATCAAGTCTGTTAGAGATGACTGAACACCTCTACACGCTTCGAGGAGATTTAGGCCTGCAGGCCAAGGTGTGTGTGTGTGTGTGCTTGTGTGTGCTTGTGTGCACTGCCAGCTTTTCTACAGTACAGCATTTGTGTTCAGCTCAAATAAACATGTTTGTTTTTCTTCTTTGGGTGTGTGACAAGTTTCACACCCCTCTGCTCTGACCAACACACAGTGGAATGTGTGTGTGTGTGTGTGTGTGACTTAGATGACACTAGATTTACACTCTAGTACTGTACACACACACATTACAACCTGTAACCATTTAAATTAACTTACAAAACATTTTAATTATATTTTAATGATAAATTCTTCATTAATAATAATAATAATAATAATAATAATAATAATAATAATAATAAACATTGTACATATTAATTTAGAGAAGGCATTGCTGTGAGGATTTGATTGCATTCAGACAAGACAAGAGCGTTAGTGAAGTCAGGATGTTGTCTGATTGATCACCACCCCACCTCATCCCAAAAGTACTGGATGGAGAACCACCACCTTCATTCCAGAGAGCTTAATGCTGGGTGATGGGTGTGGCTTTATACCCTGAGAGGTGGAGGGGTGTATAGGCATGTTTATCTGCCGCAGAGAGTCCTATTCTATTGGCAGTACTTTTACAGGACCTTCTTTACTAAGAATCACAAGGATTAGGATGGGGCCCAGAACAGAACCCTGAGGCACTCCTTAAGGGATTGATTGATATGAGGTTTGCAGCTCAATTTCTCAAAGTGGACCCGGGCAGCGAACAGCTTGGTGTTTGGATATGATCATAGATCATAGAATTCAGGGTTTATAATCACACAAGAACAACAAGGTACATATATATACAATTTATTTATGCAACATGAAGTATAGAATCCATAATTCACACAGATTATCAACACAGCTCAGATCCAGAGAACAGAATAAACAAACAAACAAACAAACAAGCAAATAAACAAAACGTTAGGAGTCATTCAGAAGGTCTGTAGAGTGGCAGGGCCGGGCGGGGAGGTTCAGCCCTGTGCTGGAGGGAGGAACTGGAGGAGTGTAGGAAAGTTGACTGATTAGAGACAGAGGACACAAAGCATGGATGAAGATGAAGATGAAGAGCAGAAGAAGAGCCTTCATTCCTCAGTCCTTCACTGATCCCAGTTCAGCAGGCAGGCCCTCCGATTGCCTCCACTGAGCGTTACGCATCCTAAACCATTTCTACAGCAGAGAGAGAGAGAGAGAGGGAGAGAGAGAGAGAGAGAGAGAGAGAGAGAGAGAGAGAGGGAGAGAGAGAGAGAGAGAGAGAGAGAGAGAGAGAGAGCATTTAATATTTAAGTGCAATTACACTTATCATTACATCATTATTTAAACAGCAACACTCAATACACTATATTGACAAAAGTATTGGGACGCCTGCTCGTTCATTATTCTGAAATCAAGGGTATTAAAAGAGCTGATCCTGCTTCTGTTGGAGTGACTGTCTCTACTGTCCAGAGAAGAAGACTTTCTACTAGATTGTGGAGAAGCAGCATTGCTGTGAGCATTTGATTGCATTCTGTGGTGTAAAGAATGTGGCAAAACTTCACCCCTTTTTTGGAGTTTGTCCCAACTGCCTGGATGCAGGTGGATGCTCTGATGTTGCTAGATGGGTGCTACTGTATCTCAGGTGGTATCTATGGTGTTGCTAAGTGGCAAAAAAACCCCAAAAACATTTTGGGAGGAGGAACACACCTAAAGCCCCTCCTCCTTGGTCACGTGTCTACGTCAAGTATGCGCAACCCTCCTCCAGGTGGTTGTATGGAGTTGCTTAAGAGTAGCTAGGCAGTTGCTATGGTCTCCCAGGTGGTTGCAATTGCAATGGGGTTGATGGGTAGTTGCTAGGTGATGTGGGTTGCTATGGAGTTGCTTAGGTGTTCCTAGGCAGCTGCTAGGGTGTCTCAGGTAGTTGCAAGGTTGGTAGCAGCCAAGCGGTCGCTCTGGTACCTCATGTGGTTGATTGGGTGTTACTAATTTATATAATATTTATATAAATAAATAGAATTGATATATTCTTAGCTGCAGCAGAACCAACCATCCACAGATGTGCTCAGGGGTCCGAAATACTTCATATACAAGCAGCAAGTGAGACCAGAGAGGTCAGAGAGGTCAGAGAGGTCTATACTGAAAGCATTGAACTACATAAGCGTATCACAGCCCAGTCTCTGGGTGATTTGCGCCATTGCAGACGTTTCACACATTTCTTCAGGCCTCGCTCTGAGGAAGCGGACCGTTGCACAACGGGTGAGCCTGAGGTCTGGTCACCACAGGCTGCTCCGCTCACTAAATCTTCAACACCCCTTCTGGGAAACGAGTGTTTTTACGCAAGAAACCACCTCTAAAAAAAGAGAGAATAAAAGCCCCTGTGGGGTGACTCGCCACTCGCTGGGCATGAGTGTGTGTGAGAGTGTGTGTGTGTGTGTGTGTGTGTGTGTGTGTGAGAGAGAAAGAAGCTCTGCTATTCGTCAGAAGGAGGAGGAGGAGTGACCACAGGAAAGATTTAAATGGCAGTGCATTGTTTTTGACTGTGGGAGTGTGTGTGTGTGTGTGTGTGTGTGTGTGTGTGGACGCCCACCGCAGACAGTGTTTTTGGACGATGATCTAAGGCCGGCCTTACGTTTCCTGCCGGGGTGATCAGGATGCCAATAGATTAAAACCACCTAGCTAATATTGTGTGGGCCACCCAAACAGCTCTGGACCGTCTAGCCGTGGACCTGTCTCCTGGGCTATCTGGACACCTTTGGACGTTAGCAGCAGCTTCAGGTGGCATTGCCAATTCAAACATTAAGGCAATGCTATGGCATAATTGTCAAAATATTCCCAAATACACTAAAAGAATCAGTGGTTGCTTGAGGAATTCTCCTCAAAATGCCTCTAAGCTCATGATCAGCTTCAATTTAAGCCCAAGATGAACTTCCAGCTCTTCTGTGGAGCTTCCTGACGCCTTGCAGATGTGCATCAAGCCAAACAAGGCCTACATACATCAGACATCAGCTATGATACGTTACACAGTCTCAAATACACTAGATGTCCAAATGTTTGTGGACACCCCTTCTAATGAATGCATTCAGCTAGTTTAAGTTGCACCTATTGCTGATACAGATGGGCAAATGCACACACACAGCTTGTCTAGCCCCTGTAAAAAAGCCCCCCAGCATTGAGGAGCTGTGGAACAGTGGAAGAGCTGTGTTCTCTGGAATGATGGTGGTGGAGCTCCATCCAGTACTTTTAGGGTGGCAATCGATAGAATGCAATCAAATCCACACAGCATTCGTCTTCTTCTCTGGACAGTAGAGACAGTTACTCCAACAGAAGCAGGATCAATTTTTATATTACCTTGAATGAGCAGGTGTCCAAATACTTTTGTCATATAGCGTGAGCGTAGCTGATCCCACATCAGCCTGATAAAGAGATGACCTTTAACGGAACAGTGAAGATTGCATGACCTGGGGCGGCTGATGCTGCTCCCACTTATGACGCTGAAGTAATACAAGCCCCACCCTTAAGAAACCCAACGCCTCCGCCTGTCAGCACAAGTGCGTTAGCCTGGGATGAGGTCAGAGGTTTGTCTCTTGGACCAGAGGCTTGAACTCCACCCTTTCTTAACCCTACCCTCACACCATCACCCAGCGTTCCAGTGCAGGCAGGCCGAACCGGTTTGCGAGAGAGGGACAGACGAGTGTTTGGGAAGCTCCGGAAGGGTCACATGACTGTTGGTATAGGCTCTGGGCGTGTACGGGTTCTCTGCTCTTCGGGTTCTTCACATTCAAATGAGTTCTTCACGTCGCCAGGGTCGCATTTGCCTTGGAAATCACACCGCAGGATGAGCACGGCAGTGTTTTACATGACGATGTCCCCTCTGTCCCCTGTATTAGGCAGCAGCATGATGGACAAGCGATCTGAGACACGGGCTCCGAGTGGTTCAGCGAATTTAGGCCTGTGACCCGAGGATCGCTGGCTCAGTCGCTGGCGCTCTCGCTTTCCCCACATCACTCCGGTGTGTCTGAGCGCCAACATGTGATGACTAGACAACTCCACAACATCAGGCAGGGCTTGTGGGATGCTCCTGTTATGCAATCAATGCAATCAGCATCTCTCTCTCTTTAGGCTCTACCAGTACTCTCCTCAGGGCCTGTGGGCCACAGTACTCTCCTCAGGGCCTGTGGGCCACAGTACTCTCCTCAGGGCCTGTGGGCCACAGTACTCTCCTCATGCTCTGTGGGATACAGTACTCTCAGTGGGCTACAGTACTCTCAGTGGGCTACAGTACTCTCCTCAGGCTCTGTGGGCTACAGCACTCTCAGTGGGCTACAGTACTCTCAGTGGGCTACAGTACTCTCTGGGGGCTACAGTACTCAAGTCAAGTGGGTTTTATTGTCATTTCAGCTACATACAGAGTACACAGTGAAACGAAACACTGTTCCTCCAGGACCATGGTGCAACATAGACACAGTGCATACAGAACACAAGTGCAACACAAACAAACAAGTGCGGACAGACAACACAACGCAGTACAGACAGAGGATAATACATAATGACGGTAGTGTGCAAATTCTGCAATGTGTAATAAATAGAGTCCAGTGAGGTGGTAAGTTATTAGTGCAAATGCTTTGTGCAAAAAATGCTTCCCCTTTTATCTGGGGTAAATGGTTGGAGAGAGAGAGAGAGAGAGAGAGAGAGAGAGAGAGAGAGAGTGCATGTAACAGAAGACATCTCAGTGGGCTACAGTACTCTCAGTGGGCTACAGTACTCTCAGTGGGCTACAGTACTCTCCTCAGGCTCTGTGGGCTACAGTACTCTCTGGGGGCTACAGTACTCTCAGTGGGCTACAGTACTCTCAGTGGGCTACAGTACTCTCCTCAGGCTCTGTGGGCTACAGTACTCTCAGTGGGCTACAGTACTCTCCTCAGGTTCTGTGGGCTACAGTACTCTCAGTGGGCTACAGTACTCTCCTCAGGCTCTGTGGGCTACAGTACTCTCAGTGGGCTACAGTACTCTCCTCAGGCTCAGTGGGCTACAGTACTCTCAGTGGGCTACAGTACTCTCAGTGGGCTACAGTACTCTCCTCAGGCTCTGTGGGCTACAGTACTCTCAGTGGGCTACAGTACTCTCCTCAGGTTCTGTGGGCTACAGTACTCTCAGTGGGCTACAGTACTCTCCTCAGGTTCTGTGGGCTACAGTACTCTCAGTGGGCTACAGTACTCTCCTCAGGCTCTGTGGGCTACAGTACTCTCTGGGGGCTACAGTACTCTCCTCAGGCTCTGTGGGCTACAGTACTCTCTGGGGGCTACAGTACTCTCTGGGGGGTACAGTACTCTCAGTGGGCTACAGTACTCTCTGGGGGCTACAGTACTCTCAGTGGGCTACAGTACTCTCCTCAGGCTCTGTGGGCTACAGTACTCTCTGGGGGCTACAGTACTCTCAGTGGGCTACAGTACTCTCCTCAGGGCCTGTGGGCCACAGTACTCTCCTCAGGCTCTGTGGGCTACAGTACTCTCTGGGGGCTACAGTACTCTCAGTGGGCTACAGTACTCTCTGGGGGCTACAGTACTCTCCTCAGGCTCTGTGGGCTACAGTACTCTCAGTGGGCTACAGTACTCTCTGGGGGCTACAGTACTCTCAGTGGGCTACAGCACTCTCAGTGGGCTACAGCACTCTCAGTGGGCTACAGTACTCTCAGTGGGCTACAGCACTCTCAGTGGGCTACAGTACTCTCAGTGGGCTACAGTACTCAAGTCAAGTGGGTTTTATTGTCATTTCAGCTACATACAGAGTACACAGTGAAACGAAACACTGTTCCTCCAGGACCCTGGTGCAACATAGACACAGTGCATACAGAACACAAGTGCAACACAAACAAACAAGTGCGGACAGACAACACAACGCAGTACAGACAGAGGATAATACATAATGACGGTAGTGTGCAAATTCTGCAATGTGTAATAAATTGAGTCCAGTGAGGTGGTAAGTTATTAGTGCAAATGCTTTGTGCAAAAAATGCTTCCCCTTTTATCTGGGGTAAATGGTTGGAGAGAGAGAGAGAGAGAGAGAGAGAGAGAGAGAGAGAGTGCATGTAACAGAAGACATCTCAGTGGGCTACAGTACTCTCAGTGGGCTACAGTACTCTCAGTGGGCTACAGTACTCTCAGTGGGCTACAGTACTCTCTGTGGGCTACAGTACTCTCAGTGGGCTACAGTACTCTCCTCAGGCTCTGTGGGCTACAGTACTCTCCTCAGGCTCTGTGGGCTACAGTACTCTCCTCAGGCTCTGTGGGCTACAGTACTCTCCTCAGGCTCTGTGGGCTACAGTACTTCTGCTGAGCTGCTTCAGACTGACTGACTGAGACTGTCTGAATTCAGTCTGTCCACACAGTTGATCTCTGTGCACACCGAGACACCACACGCCGAAACCGTGACACACTCTCTCCACAACAACATCTCCGCTCTCACACACTTGATCCAGCTCCAGAAGATCTTGGTCTTCAGTGAATGATGTAACTCCCAGCTGAGCAGTTTAGGTGGGCTACAGGGTCTGAGTCTAGACTGTCTGATGGCTTTCATCATTCCAGGACTCTTCCTTCCATTCAGTCTCACACAATGCTGTTCCAACACGTCCATCCACACAAATGAGAAGGTGCGGCCGCCTCTCCTCCACGTCCAGGTGACTCACCCTGATGGTATTTATCTATTTATGGTTTATTTTGAATTCGTGTGGCTAATGATTCAGTTTAGCTGATCATTTTCTTCACTGACAGGAGAGATTAGAAACAGAACAACGGCAATAAAGGAGAGCAGAGTGTACGACTAACAGACTGTTCCCCTGACAACATAAACAAACAAACAAACAAACAAACAACACTACATATTTCCTTAAGTTAAGGTGGTCAGTGAGAGTGTCTACCTGTAATTAACTTTATATAACATTAGAATAAACCCAAATAAACAGAAAGTCAGTGGTCAGTGAGAGCGTCTACCTGTAATTAACTCTATATAACATTAGAACAAACCCAAATAAACATAAAGTCAGTGGTCAGTGAGAGTGTCTACCTGTAATTAACTCTATATAACATTAGAATAAACCCACATAAACATAAAGTCAGTGGTCAGTGAGAGTGTCTACCTGTAATTAACTCTATATAACATTAGAATAAACCCAAATAAACATATAGTCAGTGGTCATTGAGAGTCTCTACCTGTAATTAACTCTATATAACATTAGAATAAACCCAAATAAACATAAAGTCAGTGGTCAGTGAGAGCGTCTACCTGTAATTAACTCTATATAACATTAGAATAAACCCAAATAAACATAAAGTCAGTGATCAGTGAGAGCGTCTACCTGTAATTAACTCTATATAACTTCAGAATAAACCCATATTTTTACTGTATTCAGACAGATATCGCTCCAGATCCCCCCTGAAGATGTCCCCCTGTTTCTGCACCATAACAGTGTGTGTTTTCATAGTGACTGAGGTGTGTGTAGAACTCCCAGAATTCACAATGTTTGTAGTTTCACACACTGCTACTGTAACTAAGACCCCCAAAGTAAAGCACATCCTCCAAACATGGTGGAGGTAGTTTCACACACTGCTACTGTAACTAAGACCCCCAAAGTAAAGCATAGCCTCCAAACATGGTGGAGGTAGTTTCACACACTGCTACTGTAACTAAGACCTCCAAAGTAAAGCACATCCTCCAAACATGGAGGAGGTAGTTTTACACACTGCTACTGTAACTAAGACCCCCAAAGTAAAGCACAGCCTCCAAACATGGTGGAGGTAGTTTCACACACTGCTACTGTAACTAAGACCCCCAAAGTAAAGCACAGCCTCCAAACATGGTGGAGGTAGTGTCACACACTGTTACTGTAACTAAGACCCCCAAAGTAAAGCACAGCCTCCAAACATGGTGGAGGTAGTTTCACACACTGTTACTGTAACTAAGACCCCCAAAGTAAAGCACAGCCTTCAAACATGGTGGAGGTAGTTTCACACACTGCTACTGTAACTAAGACCCCCAAAGTAAAGCACAGCCTCCAAACATGGTGGAGGTAGTTTCACACACTGCTACTGTAACTAAGACCTCCAAAGTAAAACACAGCCTCCAAACATGGTGGAGGTAGTTTCACACTGCTACTGTAACTTAGACCCCCAAAGTAAAGCACAGCCTCCAAACATGGTGGAGGTAGTTTCACACACTGCTACTGTAACTAAGACCTCCAAAGTAAAACACAGCCTCCAAACATGGTGGAGGTAGTTTCACACTGCTACTGTAACTAAGACCCCCAAAGTAAAGCACAGCCTCCAAACATGGTGGAGGTAGTTTCACACACTGTTACTGTAACTAAGACCCCCAAAGTAAAGCACAGCCTTCAAACATGGTGGAGGTAGTTTCACACACTGCTACTGTAACTAAGACCCCCAAAGTAAAGCACAGCCTCCAAACATGGTGGAGGTAGTTTCACACACTGCTACTGTAACTAAGACCTCCAAAGTAAAACACAGCCTCCAAACATGGTGGAGGTAGTTTCACACTGCTACTGTAACTTAGACCCCCAAAGTAAAGCACAGCCTTCAAACATGGTGGAGGTAGTTTCACACACTGCTACTGTAACTAAGACCTCCAAAGTAAAACACAGCCTCCAAACATGGTGGAGGTAGTTTCACACTGCTACTGTAACTAAGACCCCCAAAGTAAAGCACAGCCTCCAAACATGGTGGAGGTAGTTTCACACACTGCTACTGTAACTAAGACCTCCAAAGTAAAACACAGCCTCCAAACATGGTGGAGGTAGTTTCACACTGCTACTGTAACTTAGACCCCCAAAGTAAAGCACAGCCTCCAAACATGGTGGAGGTAGTTTCACACACTGCTACTGTAACTAAGACCCCCAAAGTAAAGCACAGCCTCCAAACATGGTGGAGGTAGTTTCACACACTGCTACTGTAACTAAGACCTCCAAAGTAAAACACAGCCTCCAAACATGGTGGAGGTAGTTTCACACTGCTACTGTAACTTAGACCCCCAAAGTAAAGCACAGCCTCCAAACATGGTGGAGGTAGTTTCACACACTGCTACTGTAACTAAGACCTCCAAAGTAAAGTACAGCGTGTAAAAAAAATTACAGCGTTTGGACTCAGCAGCCTCTTTTCACTGGTCATAAGTATTTGGACACAGGTATGTTTTGGTGGGAAAGCTGGTCTGCTTCAGATCAGCACACACACACACACACACACACACACACTGACACATGCAAAACTCACTCACCGCTGTCTCCTCCTCCGTCAGCCCGCACTCAGCTGCGATCAGCATCAGCGTGGTCTCGTCCGGGTGTTTAGTGACCTTGGTGAAGTTCTCCTCCAGCACACGCAGCTGCTCCTCACCCAGCGCGCGCTGCCCACTCGAGGCCATGCTGGACAGGGCAGAGAGAGAGAGAGAGAGAGAGAGAGAGAGAGAGAGAGAGAGAGAGAGAGAGAGAGAGCAGTGCTCAATGAGAGCGCGAGAGAGGAGGGGTAGGAAAGGGCTGCTGGGGAATGGAGGAGGAGAGGGGGGCGGACGCACGAGCTCAAGAGGAGCGAACGAGTTCTGCAAGCGAGCACGAGGAGGCGAGCAATAACACAGAACACAGGCAAACTAGACCCTCCCCTTTACAGCACACACACACACACACACACACACACACTCTCTCTCTCTCTCTCTCTCTAACACACTCCTCACACACTTTAAAGGCACAGTAAGCTTAAAGCAGCGAGGTGGAGCTGCAGCTCGAGCTCAGTGGTCCACCTGATCTTCTGGGACATTCTGGGACCCCTATCATGGAGAACCACGCCCCCTTCGCTCTCCTGGAAGGAAAGCAGTAGTGTAGGCTCAGAACGTGCCATGCAGAAGTTTGGGCACCCCAGTGAAAATCTCTGTTAGTGTGTATGGAAAGATATAAGTTGCACTATTTAGACAAAAGTATTGGGACACCTGCTCATTCACTGTTTCTTCTGAAATCAAGGCTGTTAAAAAGAGCTGAATCTGCTTTTGCTGGAGTAACTGTCTCTACTGTCCAGAGAAGTCCAAAGGATGTTGGATGATTGATCACCACCCCACCTCACCCCAACTCCCCAAACTCATCCCAAAAACGCACTGGATGGAGCTCCTCCACCATCATACCAGAGTGTTTTTATTTGTTTGTTTGTTTACTTTGAAATTTTAATCAGTCACAGCTCACTCTTAACCAATCCTGTACAGCTTCCAAACATGGTGGAGGTAGTTTCACACACTGCTACTGTAACTAAGACCCCCAAAGTAAAACACAGCCTCCAAACATGGTGGAGGTAGTTTCACACACTGCTACTGTAACTAAGACCCCCAAAGTAAAGCCCAGCCTCCAAACATGGTGGAGGTAGTTTCACACACTGCTACTGTAACTAAGACCTCCAAAGTAAAGCACAGCCTCCAAACATGGTGGAGGTAGTTTCACACACTGCTACTGTTACTAAGACCTCCAAAGTAAAGCACAGCCTCCAAACATGGTGGAGGTAGTTTCACACACTGCTACGGAAACTAAGAACTCAAGTTTCTTCTGTGGAAAAGTCCTGAACAGAGCTGTAGTTCGCTGTACCTGTGGTGCTCTCGGGTCGTAAACACTCCGTGTTCACGTGGCCGTCCCTGTCACGCAATATTTGAGGCGTGATGTCAGAGTGGCCTTGTACTTTGAGCCTTTGGAAGGTTGATGCACCTGTAAAACCTGCCGGTGGACAATCCGAGGCGTGTGGAGGAGCCTGAGATGTGCTCAGTGTTTGGTAAACGGGTGCTTTCTCCACTGACATAATCCACTGTGACCTTAAGAGGACACTGGGGACACACAGGCGTCTACCCTGGTCAGGTTGGTGTGGCCGGGAGTTGTACGACCAAACAGTGTGTATGTGTGTATATAAGGGTGGGAGGGGCTTAAAATGTTTCATAACATGCAGCTACACCAGTACATTAGCATATATTCATTCTCAGCCCTTTGATGTCATCACAGTATTAAAAGTACAATGCGCAGAGGGTTGTGAGTTCGAATCCCGAGCCATGCTGCTTTGCCATCAGCAGCCAGAGTCAGAGAGGGCATAATTGGCCATGATATATCCCCTCTCTAAAGCGATGTTGGCCGGAACAGGCGTCTGTTAGCGGGCGCCGTGGAGCAAAGGACCTGGCGCTTTCCTCCGAGTGTGTCGGCGGCAGTTGGAAACAAAGAGGCGGAGCCTGGCTTCACATGTATCAGAGGAGACGTGTGTTCAGTACTGATCCTCCCAGTGTCAGGAGCTACGAACAGTGGGTTAACCAGCAGAACCAGAACAATAAATAAAATAAACAGGCTATAACTGTGTTGACATGCCAAAAGTAATGGGACAGGAACTAGAACAGGCCAGAGAGAGGCTAGGCAGCAGGGCTGGACTCAGCAGGAAGCGGAAATCAATGAAATGACTGGAATAATAATTTTCGTGGAATCTGAGCAGGATCATCAGCGCCCCGTTACCATGGTGATGGACCACTCTACCACTCCGACTGTTCATTGTTAGTAACTCTGATCTCTGAGCAGACTGT